>NW_021820823.1:0-166046 GCF_901001135.1 Rhinatrema bivittatum | reverse complement strand
GGGACCATGAAAAAATCTGTAAATCTCCAGACCTAGAACATACAATGAGTTACTGCTTCTGCCATGCACTTTAAAGATTCGCTTTAGTATACGTACAGGGTTTCCCTCCCTTCCCCCTTCTCCACCCCCCAGCCCTGATCCCCATATAAGCTGCACTGGCCAGCTAAAAAAACGTATGCATCTATATACAGTGCGCTCGGAGTCTGCCCCCCCCCCCCCTCGTGCCCCCCAAAACAGTAACATCCCTGGTATAGGGACATGGATCACTGCGGTGTTAGATATGCTCACTCACCACCTCACCTCTGCAGAATGGTATACCATGTAGCCCCCATAGGAACAAAGTGGAGTATTACGAGAAAGAAACCAATAGACCAATCTGTCAAGTTAAAGGAAGTCTGTCATTGAACATTCAAACATAACTCCCAAAGGTGAAATCTCATGTTGGTCGTAGATCCTTCGTTCCAAGGAATCTCATCCGAACAGTAAATGAAAAATACCCTTCTCAGCTGGATTCCCTGCTCAGTCTGCTCCATATTCGCCACAAATTCTCTTGCTGCACTAGCTTCCTCAAAGAGATGCGCTGTGCCTCGGTAGTTAAGTCGTAGTTTAGCCAGGTACATTAAAGCGAAGTGAATCCCCTTTGCCATGAGATCTGAACATACTGCTGCAAACTCCCTGCGAGATGAAGCAAGTCTCGGGTGGAAAAATCTTGAAATATTAAGATTTTTTTGTTTTCAAACAGTATTTCTTGGTGCTTCCGGTAATATGTAGGACGAGGATTTTGTGCGCATAATTCACAAAATGGGCTATCACTACTCTTGGCCTCTGGGTTGAAGCACCCTCACTTTTCCTGCCCATGCAGTATGCCCTTTCAAGTAGGCCCATACTAGGCCCCGCCAGTGTTGGTATGTTGGCCGCCAGCCAGGTTTCCATGGGGTGGCGTAGCTCTTGTTAGGCGATGGACTTCGAGAAGCCTACAAATCGAAGGTTGTTGCATCTACTTCGATTTTTTAAGTAATCTATTTTATCTTCATGGATTGCCACAGTCTTCTCCAGGGCAGCCATCCTCTGTTCTAATGACCTGATGTCATCTTCTATCAGGACCACTCATCCTTCTGCATACTCAAGCCTGTTATCGAGCTCCCCCAGGGCCAATCGCACCTCCGCTATCTGTTCGGATATTTGGTGCAGCCGCATGTCTAGGGCACTCACCACAGCCTGCAAATCTTTTCTTCCAAAGATTCCTCTGGTGAGGGTGGTATTGTATTGAGTGCGGTGGCCATTTTGGATTCTGTGCCCCTAGCCTTGTCGCTGTCTTTGCTCATGAGTCTGGAGGCCATATAGCTCATACTGCCACACCAAACCGAGCAGATAGTGTCCTCTCGCTGTTGAGTGCAATCCCAGGTCTGGGCGAGATCGGGGGAAGATTAAAAGTGGTTGTGCGAGGCAGGTGGTGAGTAGAGGTCAATAAGCGTGCTGCTTATCAAACCCACCACATCACGTGATCTCCTAATCTTGAGGTTTAAAATGGCATGCTTCTTTGGAAGAGGAATTGTGAAACAGAACACAATTAAAGAATAGTAAAAAAAATAAATAGTATTACCTCTAGGAATATGCATTCACTTGAAACCAATGGGTAAAATGCAACAAATGACCCAATTATTGTTTCATTTGTGGCCCACCAAAACAAATGGAGGGTGCCCATGAATAAAAATGAAAATGTTTGTTTCATTTATTTATGTTTCTCATTCAATATACTATGCCCATGTAAAACTGCTGCAGAGAGACTACCTGAATCTCACTCTCCCCGTCCTTTTCCATGCTTCCCATCAGACCTCATGATGACCTCATTGCTTCCAGTTTTCCCCTCATCCCTTTTTTCCCAGCCTTCCCCATGCTTTCCTATCATTGTGCTATCTGCTGTCACTGACTTCAGAGCCACTTCCACAGCTTTTGGAAACAATGCAATCAGCGGGGTGGGCTGGCAGAAGATCCACTGGGAGTCTTCCATAGGAAAGGGCAAAAAGAGTGTTACGACTATGGCTGTTATTCAGCTGCCTCACCACCAGAGGTCCCCCATGAGCATGCTCTCCTGGCTGGCCCAGTCCACCCTCCTTGTCTACTCTATACTCCAGACTTCCTTTATAACCCTGCCTAGCAGATTCCTCGGTGCTTCGGCATCGAGCTCGTTTGGGTTCCCTGCTCTAGCCTCTCCACTACCTTGTTCTGCTGCCTACGGGCTTCTGCCTTGCCCTGCTGTCTACAGGCTTCTGCCTTGCTCTGCTGCCTACGGGCTTCTGCCTTACCCTGTTGTCTTCTGGCCTCTGCCTTACCCTGTTGCCTTCGGGTCTCTGTCTTGCTCGTGGCCTTCAGGCTCCTGCCTTGCTGCCTTTGGGCTTGTGTGTTTTATGTTCAGTGTTAGTATTGTTTGGGTTAGTCTGTCTAGTCTTTGTCAGTCTTGTTTCCCCGGGTTCCATTAGTCTTGTCACTCTTACCTATATTCAGTATCACTCTTACCCGCACGCTATCCTGTGCCCATCCTTACCAGCACCCAGTTCCAGTATTCTGATCACCTTTACCTGCATTCACTTTCACACATACCTCCATGCTCCTCCTGTGTACAAAGCTCACCCTTACCTTCACGCACCTTGTATTAGACTCCCTCCAGCCAGCTCCCACCACCACAGGCATCCTCTGCATAACCCTCAGTTTCACAAAGCTCCAGACGATATCCACACATTCCTGCCTGCACCAGCCAGTATCAGAGACACTATTGCAAACTCCTGTTTCTCTCCTCCCTGAGTCACTCCTTCAGGTGGTGTTCACTACACCTGACCAGTGCCCATTCGTAACAAAGAGTGAGGGAATGACAACTCCAAAACCTGCTAGCACATGAGGGTGTTTTTTTCCAAAAAGTGGATAGGGTAACCTGGCTCTCCCATTTGTATAAGTGTGTGTGTGTGTGTGTGGGGGGGGGGGGGCATAGTTTCCTGACCTCTCTGTTCCAGCACCACTGAACCTCATGAGAACTCGCAATCATTGAAAATTCGGAAAGACCTAGATGAAAAACCGGTCGCTAATGAAAGATGAAAATGAACTCGTGGGATATAAAATTAAGAAGGGTGAAGGGAAAAATGAAAGAAGAGAAAAAGAGATGAGAAAAAAGGAAAAGAAAAGAATTTTGAGAAGAGATAGGTAAATGAAGAGTAAATATAGGAGCTGAAAGGAAAGAGCTAAATAAAACAAGGAAAGGAAAGAGCTAAATAAAACAAGAAAAAACAAGGGCTACTATTTCTCTTTATTTTTTTTCCTTCCCAGTCCTCTTCTCATCTTTCATCTTTCAAATTTCATGTTTCTTTTTTTTCTTGGCCTTGCCATTCAGAAGTAATGCCCTTCCCTGTAGCTCTTGCTGAAGTATAGCACTACATGTCCATACCTTTGTCTCTAATGAAATGTCAGCAGGCATGCTTGCTATGTCAGAATGTGTCAGAGAAATTGTACCAATGTAGTTTATAGTTAGCAAGTTATTTGTATCTAGGGCCAGAAACATTACAATGTGAATATCCTATTGACAACTAGTTAGATGTTAGCCACTGAAAGTTGAATGGCCTATATATTAGCTAAAAGTGTCACATTAACATTTCAAGGTTGGACAATGTACAAATGGTGTTACTGGAATAGGACAGGCTGACAAATAGTTTGTTGGAGTAAGCTAACAAGTAGTTTATTTCTGGGGAAGTGACATTCAATTTGAATACCCTATTTGAAGTAAACTGGATGTTAGCCAATGGAAGCTGGATGACCTAACACTAAGAGTGTCAAGTTAACATTTCCAAATTGTACTGTGTACAAATGATATTCCTGGAATGGGATGAAAATAGATGAACATGTCCTACACTAATTCAGATCCTGAAGTGATATCCAGATGACTATTAAAGATGAAAGAATTCACATTTCAAGCAGAATGGAAACAAAACACATTTTGGACATTGTGCCATCTCTCATGAATTAAGAACTAACTGATAATGGCATTTATTTTAATTACCACAGGAGGAAAGAGACTGGGAGGGGTGCCCAGGAGGGAGCTTTATTATTCTGGGGGAGGGGGCGGGGGTCACATATTCTTTAAAGAGGGAGACTTTGAGGGGAAGAAATGCTTACTGCTAACCAACCCATTCACTTCATTTAGAAGGGGGATTTACTGGCTGCTAGCATGGACATTATAATTTTTAGTGTTAATGGACAGGTTAGTACTAAAGCCATACTGAGGGAAAGTGTTGCATGCCTTTGGTAAAAAGTATTGCACAAGTGCATTAAGTCCCATTTTAACATACACAGAAAAATTTAGCAAACAGCTTTTACTGTATTGGCCACCTAGAAAAGGCTAAACATCACTGTTTTGCTGCAGATTAAAGTACATTTTTAGTTATTTTTTATCTTCTTTCATTGACTTCTAATCTTATTACTCAGCTTCTCTATGTTCTGCTTCTAATTATTTCTTTCTTTCTGTACCATTTGTTCTCTAACTCACTGAGACCCATAGTCCTATGCCTATTTCATTTCCTTCATCACCTTCTTGCCCGTCTGCTATTTATGATATTTTGTATGCTTTTCTCTTCTTTTGCCTCATTTCTCTATGACTGTCTTCCTTTTATGTCTCATCATCTTTTGCCTCTACTTTATGTGTCTATGTCACATCTGAATCCCTAAGAAAATATAAATCTCTCCTAACAAAATACCATGTACTAACCAAAAAACAAGAGAAGATTACTATGCTAAACAGATTCATAGGTAATATTTAATTCTAAATTGCTCTTTGATGTTGTAAAACACTTAATTAAGGACCCGTCATCTTCTATCTCGAGAAACTATAACTTCTCAAGGCCACCTGCAATGAATATGCCACATCATTTTTAAACAAAATCAATAAGTTGAAAACTCAGTTCTCTCACAAAAGTGCCAGAAGATCCACATCACCAGGTTAATTGGTCCACATTCAACAGAGTGAACAATCTCAAAATAGATCAAATCATTGCTAAAATGAATCCTGCTATTCAACCACGTGACTCAGTTCCTTGAAACAAGTACGCAGAGTTATCACTCCGACAATTACATCCTTAATTAATCATTCTCTCTCAGAAGGAATCATTCCACATGGGTTAAAACAAACAATAAATAAAGCCAATTCAAAAAAATAAAACTGGTAAATTGGGACAACTATAGTCCAATATCCAACCTGTCATACCTCTCAAAAGTACTTGAAAAAGCAGTGTTATCCCAACTTATAGATCATCTGGAAGACTAAGATATTCTCTTCCCAAATCAATTTGGATTTAGAAAAAATTGGTCAAATAAAACATTACTCCTCTCAATAACGGACTCTGTTTTATGAGGGTTGATGCTGATGATTCTTATTTTCTAGTGCTAATTGACCTAATAGCTGCCTTTGAAGCTGTGAACCATATCCTGCTGTGCCAACAGCTGAGCAACATTGGGATTGACGGCTGTGTTCTCAGATGGTTCTCCTCCTTTCTATCTAATAGAATATTCTAAGTCAAATTGGGCAACCACATTTCTGATACTTTCCATATTGATAAAGGTGCCTTCAAGGCTCCACCCTCTCAGCAACACTTTTCAATATCTATATGATCCCACTGTATAAATTAGTGGTGGAATTAGGAATTACTTTCTTCTTATATGCTGATGACATACAATTTTACATTCCATTCTCTAAATCATTTGAAAATACAGTATTGACACTTTCAACATATATGAAAGCAATACAACAGGAACTAACACAACTTAAACTAACATTAAACTCCAAAATGATAGGGGTGTGCAATCGGTCCCTACGTATTGGCAATCCACAACGGATGTGGCCATATTCATTGTATTCATGGGGAAGCGAAATGTATCGTGATTCTCCACGAATATACAAATCGCTGAATTATTTGGCCACCTAAAGAAGCCAATTTAAACAAACCCCCCACCCTCCTGACCCCCCCAAGACTTACCAAAACTCCCTGGTGGTCCAGCGGGGGGTCCGGGAGCCATCTCCTGCACTCACACCCTGGGCTGCCGGGTTCAAAATGGCACCAATAGCCTTTGACCTACCATGTCACAGGGGCTACCAGTGCCATTGGTCAGCCCCTGTCACATGGATGGCCGGCGCTATCTTGTGCTCCTACCATGTGACAGGGGCTGACCAATGGCACCGGTAGGGGCTGACGGTCTACCCTGTGACATAGTGTGGGCAAAGGCTATCGGCGCCAATTTTGAATAATGGCAGGCGATGGCCCGAGTGCAGGAGGTCGCTCCCGGACCCCCGCTGGAGTTTTGGCAAGTCTTGTGGGGGGTCAGCAGGGTCCCCCAAGACTTGCCAAAAGTCCCTGGTGGTCCAGCGTGGGTCCGGGAGCGATCTCCTGCACTCGGGCCGTCAGCTACCAGTAATCAAGAATGGCACCAATACCTTTGCCCTTATTATGTCACAGGGGCTACCGGTGTCGTTGGTCAGCCCTGTCAATTGGTAGGAGCACAAGATGGCACCGATAGCCATGTGACAGGGGCTGACCAATGGCACTGGTAGCCCCTGTGACATAGGTAGGTCAAAGGTTATCGGCGCCATTTTGAAACCGGCAGCCAAGGGTGTGAGTGCAGGGGATGGCTCCTGGACCCCCCGCTGGACCACCAGGGAGTTTTGGTAAGTCTTGGGGGAAGTCAGGAGGGGTGAGGGGTTGTAGTTAATTTAATTTAGCGGGGAAACGAATAGAAATCGACGTATTAACGTATCGGGGTGCCATACGGCCAAATGCAACGTATCTGTCCCCTGACGAATCCGAATCCCGAATGCAACGTATGGCGTCCCTCTGCACATCCCTACAAAAATGGCTGAAATCATTTGGTTAAGTAAAACTCTTTCAATAGTAAAACCACCAGCTCTAGACCTGGGCAAATTTCCAAATTACTCCATCAAATCAAGTACGGGTTCTAGGTATCCAGCTTGATGAAAACCTTACGATGAAAAACCACATAAATAAATTAGTTACTACAGGTTACACCAAGTTGCGCATGTTACCCAGATTGAAACCTTTATTAGATTTGAGGAGGTTCGTACTGTCTTGCAAACCCTAATTTTCTCAAACCTAGAGTAGTGTAACTCATTCTCGGTCTTCCAACATGTCTATTAAACCATTGCAATTATTACAAAATGCCTCAGCAAGACTTTTGTTAGGACCTAGAAAATTTGATCACATTATACCCTCGCTGATCTCTCTGCACTGGCTGCCAGTGCAAGCTCGAAACATTTTAAGTATGAATGCTAATATTTCAAAATCAAGAATTCCAGTAACATTGGTATAATAGTGTGACAATACAACCATACACACTTTAGCTAAATAAAGGACTATTGACTATTCCCACATACGGAGCACACACCTGACGCAAGTAAGAGATGTTGTGTTTTGCCATAGCGGGTCCAAAGCTATGGAACTCCCTACCTGAGATGCTACAGTTAATACCAGACAGAAAGAGGTTTAAATGTGAGCTAAAAATATGGCTATTAAAAAATGCATATAAACTAACTTAAAACATGTGAATGTAAAAAAGAAACTATAACAAGAAGGCCAAAAGATACTAACTGAAGCACAAAGAAGAATGAAAGAATCAATACACCATAATAACTAAAATATGAAATCTGTTATACAATTTTATTTTATTTTATTCTATTTGAAATTTTTTTACCCCTTGAACATGTCTTAAACCTTGAGTCAAATGTATCGGAACAATTCAATTGATAGATGTCAATGCCTATTTTATGAAAACTACCTTCGTATCCATTATTACATTTGATTTATAACTATTGTTACTTTTGTAAACCGTTGTGATCTTTTACATGGAACAACGGTATATAAAATGACAATTTCCCTTTTGTGTTTATCAATTGTCCTGATTCATCAATGATTTTTTTCATTCTATGTCTATGGTAAAAGCTTGATAATAGGTTAAACAAGGTCACTAGAAAGATGTTGGTATAAGCAGGCCTGGTATGACAGGGTGAGCAGACCGTGCATTTGCATGGGAGACATACCCATGGGGGTGGGGAAAAGCAGGAGAGGCTGTGGGCTGCCGGCAGAGATCAACCCACTGGTGGCTGAAAATATGGAGAGGCCTGCGATATTCCTTAATCTGCAGGGGGGCAGGAAAGTAGAAGCTGTGCGCACTTGTGGGAAAATTTGTGTTCAAGCATGCACAGCTTCCGCTCCCCCCCCCCCCCCGACTCAGGAAGGCATATGAGCCGTAATGGATCTTATCCCACCATGGTGTGGTCAGGAGGAGGCCCACAAGGCCATGATGGAACTCATCCCACCACGGCGCAAAGTCAGGAGGAGGCCGAGTGTGTGTGTGTGTGAGTCTATATGTGTGTGTGTGTAAGAACTTGTGTGTGTTTGTTCACGTGCTATGTGAGAGCCTGCATGTGTGTATGTCTGCGTAAGAGCCTGTATGTGTCTATGTGAAAGCTTGTGAAAACCTGTATGTGTCTATGTGGAAAGCTGTGTGAAACCTGTATGTGTGTCTGTGTGACAGCCTGTGTGGTGTGTGTGAGTGAAGAAAGCCTGTGTGTCTGTGAGAGACTGCTTATGTGTGTATGTGTGAGAGTCTGTATGCATGTGTGTGTATGTGAGAGCCTGTTACGTGTATGTCTGATGAGAACCTGTGTACTTGTGTGTATGTTTGTGTCTGTGTATGTGTCTGTGTGAGAGTTGTATGCTTGTGTGTGTGTGTGTGTGTGTGTGTGTGTGTATATGCCTGTGGGAGCCTATATGTGACCACATAGGCTCCCACAGGCACACACAACACACAAAACAATGTGTCCAGGAGGAGAGAGACCCTGTGTATGTGTGAGAGAGGGAGTGTATGTGAGAATATAAGGACATATATGAGAAAGGGTGTATGTGAGAGAATGAATGTGTAATTGTATGTGTATATGTGTGTATACTTGTGTGCAAGAGAGAGAGAAGATAAAGTTTGTGTGGCTTTACCTCCCCCAATCCACAATAATCTCAGGGTGAATGGAAATCAAAAGATCCCAGGTATGGAGAACAGAAGAATTTTTAATCCTAAATATGTTTTAATTATTGGGTGTAATTTTATGTTTTTCTGTTTTTAATATTTTATGATTTAGGAAGTATTAGAGCATTTTTTAATTACTGGATTTTTTATTCATCAAATGTTTTGAAATATTTGATTAGTGTTTGGGAAATTTTTGATATTCTAATATTCATTAACTTGTTTGAAATATTCATTCTTTTTATAAATATGATTTTACTATTATGATTGATTTTTATATTTCTTGATTTTATTATTTAATATTTTATAAAGAATGCTAATGTTTCTGTTTTTCCATTGTTATTCTGCATATAGGGGCTGGTTTGTTGTGGGTTCCAGTTCAATTCTTCTCATCATGTTTCTATTTATACTTTCTGGTCTCTTCATTCTATGTTTGGTTAGGGTCTGTCTGTATTCTGCATATGTGACCGAGATGAGGTATTTTGCTGGCATGAAATTTCTGAGTAGGGATCTTAGCAGCTTTGCTTGTTCTAGTTTCCTAATCGGAGGTGTATTGGCGTTCTAAGGCCGGGTGTACTATGTGCAGTGTTGCCTTTTCATAGATAAGGTTGTTACTGCTTGAGTGCTGGCAGTTCAGGCTGTTTTAGTATGGGAGGATTACTGTAATGGTAATGGTAATTGTATTTATTCATGGCTTTCTGAGGGCCAAGCTTATACCTGACAAAAAGTCTAATTCCATAGGAGTTCCAAGTTTCTTGTTTGCAGAGGTTTCTGGTTGGCAGCACAGCAATACATGTAAATATTATATGCATTTTGTAACTGATATTTTTGCCTCAGAAGATTGTACATTTGAATGTTCTTTTTCATGTAAAATCTGTTACACATGTTTAATTTAATTGTGTGTGTCTGCAAAGAGTGTGAGATGTGGGACGTGTGTGCAAGGCTGAAAGGTTTGCCTAGAATACCTAATACCCTCCCCTTGACCATGGGTTCTGGGGAGGGGAGGGGGCAGGTGTCAGTTTTGAAAAATATAGATTGCTGGAGAGAGCTGGACTTTTTTTTTTAACAGGCCTGGGTCAGAGAATGAATAAATCCGGGGGGGGGGGGGGGGGGGGGGGGGGGGGGAGAGGTGAGAACAGTAATTGTTTGCACAGGGCAGCAAAAAAGCTAGCACCAGCCCTGGGAATAAGAACTGAAAACCAGGCATCAGCTGTTATTGAAGGCATTCCAGGATAAGAAACAGTAGAGTGCCATTTCCTCATAAACAACACTGCAATGGCATGAGCAGCAATATCAGTGGTATCATCAACATTAGTGACTGCCTAAAGTTCTGTAGAGTGTTGTGAAGATGGCATAGTTGATTATTTTTCTTATATAATCATATGTTTTTCAACATTTTGGCTGCAGCAACTGTGATAGTCACTGACAATTGTGCTAGTCAGCAATGCTATTAAATATTCTCTCTGAATAGGCACTAGTGATGGATAACTTTAAGTAGTGTACATTCACCTTGTATGACCTGGCCCAGATGGTACTCTTCTTCTGTCAATACACCCAGGATCTTTTTCTTCCAGCATTCTTTTGCCCAACTGTCTTTGACCAGGGTCAAAAATGCCTTGCTGTCACATGATTCCCACCAGATATTAAACATTATATGGAGAGGAATATGTTGCAACTACTACAGAAGGCAGAGTAATCAACAGAATCCAGATGAACTCAATAGCATTATCTACAGAGGATGAACTTTATTCAAGTGCCATAGTAGGCTGGTGCTGGTGATGTTACAGCTACTAATTGTGGCAGTGGCACTGGCACAGACATTTCCTTCAGGAAAATTGATTGCTTTTTATTATTTTAAAAGCTATATCATCTATGAGGAAATCATTTTATTCATGCATACAGTGGTTTGGTAAATGCCAGTGCATTCAAAGTGTGAATTTCTGATATCAATCCTAGCACAAAAATGGCATATTACTCAAGAGTATCTTAATTCAGAAAAAATAAATCTTCAAAAACCAGATAAAACTGTTTCTTGCTCTTGTATCACTGTTACTGGTGGTTTTAACCCTATCTCATCAACTGAATTGCTGTTGTTTATGGTATCTTAGCAGCTGGATGAGTTGTGCCATCACAGTCAACATCATTATCGTTATTCCCACTGTCAAAAAGTATTATAGTTACAAAAAGAAAGGACCTGATTTCTAAATCTCAAGGGGTTCCCCTAACTATAACCTTTCTTTAATTGCCCCAGCTGTACCTACAGCAATATTATTTTGCTGTTCTTCATGCTCAGTAGGCTTTGTCAACTACTGCTTAGCCCTAGGAATGTTAGATTTATGCTGACTGACCCCATACTTCTCTGCAGATTGACTAGATGACTGAAGGGATCTACTTTCTGAAGGAAGAAATGGTAGTATCTTGACTTCTGTGATTCTAGAAACTCTTTTGTTTCCAGTTTACCAGTAAGGGATCTGGAAACCAAAGAGCTGGCCTGCCTACTATAATTTGGTGAGGAACAGGAGATTGATATTAACTATTCTAGTTAGTGTAAAATATGCCAACCCAGTGTTACACATCAAAGGAGAAAGGAGAATATGTAGAGTATATCCAAAACTTAATCCAAGGAACCAGAGGAGAGGATACTATTCTGCAGTGCTGCAGATTAGATCCATTGTACTTCAGGTACCAAGGAATATCCTAAAAGTAGAGGAATCTGTAGAGCCTGCCAATTAGGAAATCCTGCCAAAGAAAAGCAGGGGATCCTGAGAGTGTGTGATATCTGGTGAGCAGGCAGATAACATATTCATAGAAGTAAAGTATATCCATAATTAGTACTGCTGGGGCCAGAAACACTTCCCATCCACTCAGCAACAGAAGGTAGTTGAGAGATATCCCTTGCCTTTTAACTTCTCATCTGCCCTCAACCCCTGCCTCAGGAACTGTACCCAAGGATTCAGATAGGGGACCCCACAAGAAGGTGCAGGAATGGAAGTGCTTTAGTGCTATGGAGGATCAGCAGTTTTTTGTGCCTTCACTCTCCAAATAGTGTAAGCAGAGAAAAGATACTGGGCCATCTTTCAAACAGTACCAAGCGAGGGTTCCGGACCCCCGCTGAACGACCTCCTGCAGTCGATCTCCTGCCGGCGCCATTTTCCGTACAGAAAACGATTCGCGGCAGGAAATCGCTCCCGGACCCCCGCTGGACCCCCAGGAACTTTTGGCCAGCTTGGGGGGGCCTCCTGACCCTCACAAGACTTGCCAAAAGTCCAGCGGGGGTACGGAACAACCTCCTGCATCGAATCGTTTTGGTCTATGGCTGCCGCCATTTTGCGGTGGCCATTTTGCAAAATGGCGCCGGCTGAAGACTACACGATTTAGTGTGCCGGTTTTCCTGCTCTCCCCCTTCCCTCGATTTAGCTATGGACTGCCGCTATGGAGGTAATTTAAGGCTACGGACCCCCAGGTAATTTAAGGCATTTGGGGGGGGGGGGTCGGGAGGGGGGGGGATTTAATTTAAAGGGTCGGGGTGGGTTTTAGGGGGTTTTAGTGTGCCGTGTTTTAGTGTGCCGCTGGACCCCCAGGTAATTTAAGGCATTTGGGGGGGGTTCGGGAGTGTGGGGGATTTAATTTAAAGGGTCGGGGGTGGGTTTTAGGGTGTTTTAGTGTGCCGGTTTTCCTGCCCTCCCCCTTCCCCCGATTTACGATTTTTTGACGATAAATCGGGGGAATTGGTATTGTATCATGGCCCTAACGATTTTTGACGATTTAAAATATATCGGACGATATTTTAAATCGTCAAAAAACGATTCACATCCCTAGTGGCTATTCTCTAGCAGGTATGGACTTCTCCTCCAAGAACTTATCCAATCCTTTTTTAAACACAGCTATACTAACTGCACTAACCACATCCTCTGGCAACAAATTCCAGAGTTTAATTGTGCGTTGAATAAAAAAAACTTTCTCCGATTTAGATAGATAACTGAAAAATTATCCATCTAAATGGCTTAGCAGTCATATTAAATGGTTTATCTGGCAATAATTTAGTTGGATACGTCAGGGGCATTCCTGGTGTGGGAGGCCAGCTAACTCTGGCTGTGCCATAGGGTTAGTCTAAAGTTAGCTGGATATACCTAACCGGCTAACTTTAACATATATTCAGAGAACTGCCGTGCCACTGAATATCCCAGTTAAGTTAGCTGTATAGGTGTATCCGGTAAATTAATTAGCCATTCAGTGGCTGAATATGGGCCCCATTATGTCTAGAGAATATATATATATATATATATATATATATATATATATATATATATATATATATATATACACATATTGTGATGAAGCACAACCAGGTCTGAGGCAGGAAAACCTGGGTTGGAGTAAGGACGGGAGAACCAAGACCCGTGTTAGGCAGCAGAGGGTGCCTGAGGGTCAGAAAAGAACTACAACTCCCAGGTTTATGGAGGCACAGCTCGACCAATGGGCAAGAGAAGAGGCTGAGCAAGCAGCTGGGCTGACCTCCAGTGATTCCGTCATACCCGAACCAATGGTGATAGAGGAGGAAGGCGTGCCTGAATGGTTCAGGTGGCCTGAGAAGCTGAGCTCTTCAGAGAAAGAGGAGGAGATGGACATCGATTCCTTAACGGAGGAGCCCTCAGAATCCAGCTGGAAACAGAGTGAGTGACATTGCTGGGAAAGGGGGAACTTAATGTGTTTTGGGGAATGTTTTTACTTTAGTTAAGCTACATTATGCTTTTCTGTTTATTGGATTTGGAAGGCCGCGACCTGCTGCACAACCAAGGGGAGTTGGGGAGGGTTGTGCAAGTCCCAGACAGGGCGGTTTGTTGGTTGAAGAAGCCAGACGGTGTATTCCTGTGCAAGAGGAAGTTTTGTGGCCCGCCTGTGGTTATTAGTGGGAACTGTACAAAAGTAAATGACTGATAGGTTTTGACTACAAACTGTTTTCTTGTGTTTGTACATTGGGGGAACTTGACAGGACTGGTTGCCAGGCTGTTCCCTAGTATGAGGGCAGGACCCACAGAGGCCGAGAGGCCCATGGCGAGACCTGGCGGGGCCAAGGAGCTGCGGCAATCAGCAACAGAGAATCATGAAAAAAAGGAGAGACCAGAGGACGATGCAGCACTGGAATACCCTCCTGTGAGTGACGTCAGAGGTTACACGCAACAATATATATATATATAGGGAGAATTTTGTTCTATTAGTGTTGGTTTATAGGGAATATTCCATCGCATATCTGGGTTTTTGTTTAAGTAATTTAAGAAGCCTGATGCCATTGTCATAGTCCTCCAGCACTTTCAGGATTGCAATTAGCAGGGGAGGGGGTTTAGGGAGCATCAGTACAATAGACTGCAACAAGAGGCACTGTTTACTCACAAACACTTCTGAACATAAACTGCTGGAAATACAAGTAACTTTATAAACTTTGTGCTGAATCTGTACTATGATAAACATGTGCTTGTTGGAGTAAATTTTCAAAATGCCAACTTATGGGAAAATGTCTTTAGGTACTTTTTCACCTGCAAAATTTGCATCAAATTTCAAAGAGAAATTATGAATGTGCTTGACAGGGGGCAAGAGAAGAGCGGTAGGAACTAAGAAAGAGGGGGAGGAGTTTTGGAACCATGGTGATGGGTAGTGGAACTGGGGAGGAAAAGGATTGTTGGAAAACTAGGGAGAAGGTGATAAGAGGTATGATGAGGCAGGGGAAATTAAATTGGGGTAAATGGAAGAGGGGCATCATCAGTGCCATTAACGTGTGAGGCACATGGGGCACCAGGTCAGAAGATTCCCAACTGGTCTTCTGTGGCAGAGCACTGGGGAGTGCTGGGAAATTTGTGGGCTGTGGCAGAGAGAAGAGGGGGGTTTAGTCACAGCCACCACTCTACAGCAGCAAAGCTTGCATCAACTTCTACTCCCCTCCTCTGCCCTGGTGTGATTCTCTCCCATTGGCAGCAGGAATTGGTACTTCTTACCTGCTGCTGCAGTCTCCTCCTCTGCTGGCTTCCCTCTGGCAGGTTTTATGAGACTATGGGGCCTTGCACAGTTCTGACTTCACAGGGAAGCCGGTAGAGGTGCAGCAGCAGTCAAGAAGTGCCAATTCCTACCCAATTCCTCCTGCCATTTGGAGATGACCTTGTACCTTAAATGAAGATGAAAAGGGGAGGTGGGGGGAGGAAGGAAAGGTGGTTATGTCATGGGGATAAGGGGTGATATGGAGATATTTGAAACAATCATATCTGGCCTAGTACAATAAGAAACCTGTGGGTAGCATTTTCCACCGAATTAAAATCAAGGAGGAGGGGGAGAGAGAGAAACTACATGGGGGATAAAGAACACAGGAGGATGAAGGAAGCATCCCAGAAGGAATGGAAAGGATGTGTCAGAAGAAAAAGATGAGAAGTGAGGGAAAGTGAAAAAGAAGGAATGGTAAGAAAAACAGGAAGGATAGGAAATAGAAAAAGGGGCAAAAATCAGGAAAAGGAGTAGAAAGATATGTAGAGAGAAGGAAAAGAAAGTATTCAAATATCCACTGAAGAAACGATACAAAAAAGGAAAAGATAGAAAAGAAAAAGGAGGACATCAGGAAGGAATCAAAAAAAGGAATGAAGATAAAACCAGAGAATGAGAAAGGAGAGAGAAAGACCAAGCTAGAGACACCAAAGGTTGGAAATGTTTTTATTGTCTGATAGAAAATATGAATAACTAATTAGTGTAGCATATCCTGGGACCCAGTTCAAAGTCTCAAAACCTGGATATATATTTCACATAGAATTTACATGTTGACAGCAACTGGATTTTGGGTTTTTTGGTGCATAATTAATTCAAATCTACACAGAACATACCTGCCAGCCCAATAGTAAGATAAGTTAGTGTATTTTAAGGTATGAGGTAATTCTATAAATAGAGAGAAAGAGAGAGAATTACCTCATATCTTAAAAGTACCCTAACTCCTACCTCCTCCCCCCAAGCCCCGGCAGATGATCCAGATTTGCCCAGCAATAATCTGGTAACCTTATGCTTGGCAGCCCTGTAAGTTCAGACCCACATACAACCAGTGCCATTATGTATTTCATTCATTCTTCACATTATGATCCCTATGATATAGTCTACAGTGTTGCCAGCAGGGTCATTCACAAGTCATTGGTGGAGCTGGTAGAAGGTAGGCCTGCAACATCCCATCACAGGGCAGGAGTGGGGCGCTTGGCCTTCAGGTAGCCTGGAGTGTTAGGAGAGTGCATGGAGACTTGCGCTTAGGAGGTGGGACCTCCTTCAGAATGGGATCTTGCCTTCTTTTCAGGGATGTTTTTTGAATGTTTACACTTTATGGGAATCAACAGGGGTGGTGGTGTTCAGGGAAGAGCTTCCACCTCTGGGAGAGGAGGGAAGGGGGGCTATTCTCTGTGTCGGGCTGGACTGGAATGTTCCCCGGGGATAACCAGTCTGTTCACTTTGGGACAGTTACTGCTGTACTGCTCTTTTTTTTTTTTTTTTTTTATTATTGTTCTTGCTATCATTGTTATAGTTCTAGCCATATGTATATTGTCCAGTGAAGAAGTGGCTTCGTGCCACTAACAGCTGCACAGTGAAAGGTTTGGAATGTTGATAGCTCATATTAGAGAAAGCTGGAAAGAAACCTTTTATATAGACAAACGTTGCAAAGTGCTAGTCTGCTTAAAATACCACTGTTGCTGAAACAGCTAAAATAAATAGCTTGCTAAAAGAATAGAAATAATCTTAGTCACTCTGCCAGTTTAGAAAGGCTAAATCTTTAGCAATTATAAAGAAAGGAGTTGGTAATAGGATTAAATCTGTCTAAACCAAAATATGCCTTCTAGTTATTAATTTTACCAGTTTAAGAATTCTTCCCACTTGCACATTCCCAAAATTACGACAAACCATAAGTAAAACAATAGTTCTTTTAAGTCTATTTGAATTTATTATATGAAAGCAACCCAATGCGCTAAATAGCTTTGAGCTGTTACATTTTATTTGCATTCCTCCAGGACTAATATCTATCTGTTCAGTCTGCATGATACATTCTTTAAATGGTGTGGAATCAAGACAGGCATGATGTTTTGGATGTTTCACATATGTCTCTGTCTGGAAAGTTCCTCAGAGCTTTTTTTTTCAGGCTTTTGGAGCATAGCTGGTACAAGCTGAAGTTCCATATGTGGCCGCTTTGATTTACAATTGCTATCTAAAGAGGAAACTGCAAAAAGAAGATGGAATCTTTTACAGCATGTGTTGATCATAAGTGCTTTTCCCATTTAATCTATGGGTGCATGGAGTATACACGCTTTTCACCAGGAAACCATGAATATTGTTGAATTATGATGTATTGGAATTAAAGCTCATTGTTGAGTACGTTTTAAGAAAGTTTTCATTTTGCTCTTGCTTAAGCATGTGTATGTAATCTGGAGTCTGGAAAGATTTTTACTTCAAAGGAAGCAAATATTTTTTTAGATTTTAGATTAAAAATAAATCAAATTTATCTTAACTGAGGGCAAATTGGCCCATCTTAAAATTGCCCTCCTCTGCTTGGTTAAGAGAACTTAAGGGCTTCCATAGCATGTGTACTTATGGCCAGATTTTTAAAAAATGCAATCCAGGGTGGGGGAGATGTTTGGTGAGAAGAGTAAAATAGCACATGTGCATGGAAAATCCAAAAGCATGTGCATCATTGTAACACCCTCCTCTCCCCACACCAACAGCAGGTGCAAAGTACATGGGTGCTTATAGCATGCATACTTTATGCTAGCTAATTTTATGTTTAAACTGGTTACTGAAATAAAATTAAAAAAAATACTTGACATTCATTGGTTTCTTATGCATATCAAGCATCAAATATGCCAACAGTTCACAATGTTCCAAAGAAATATTTTCATTTTACCCCCTCTCCCTCCCCTGGCACCTCTTATGTCTAAACCTTTAATTCAAAAAATTAATAACAACCAATCGCCTGGGACATATTGAGTTCTTATATATACCAAACAGAAAGCAGACAAAATTATTGGCTCAGACTAGCGATTTGTACTGAAACCCTATCCAAACTTCCCCGCCCTCCCCCATATTCCATAACAAATTGTAAATCCCATAACCTCCACCATTAGGACCTTACAGAATTTACGGCCACACCCCCTCCTGCCCCACCCTCCCTCTCAAGGAGTCCCCAATCAGGTAACAATCCCACATTTAGAAAAGAACAGTGGGCAAGCAACAAAACAAAGATAATTAAAAGTTTAAAAACAGAACAGGCAGGCTAATATTGTAGATACCTTTCCGAAATGGCCAGAAAAGCCCTCCATTGCAGGAAATCCTTACGGCTAGCCATTTGCTATTTCCATGGTATGATGTACAAAATTACACAGGGGCCAGTAGGAAGGTTGCGAGGCCTCCCACCAAGCTGATTGAATTTTTTTTCCCTGTAGGAAAGCTTTCCTAACAAACATCTTCCTTCCTGCATCTCCAGCTTTCAAAATAAAAACATCATCAAAGAAAACTGGTGATTTTGTGCCAAAGATTTTTGAGTAATGAACACGACCAAAAAGCATGCTTAAATGAAGCCAGAGTATGGCATATTTGAAAGAGACATCAGAGCTAGCTAATTTAGTTTACAAGCTCTAATCAGTGTGATATGTACTCTACATAGGAATTTGAAATGCATTTCCCTTAGGTACATATTGCCAGTGAAACTTCTTAGTCTCTTAATGCAACCAAGGAGCTTTGCCAAAGTGAGCGGTATCATTAACTTATTATGCTAGGGATTACTAGGTTAGTGAACAAATCACTCAAAATCATCTTTTGAAATGCCTATAACTCATAAGAACATAAAAACATAAGACTTTCAATACTAGTCAGACTTTCAATACTAGTCAGACCAAATGTTCATCAAGCACATTATCCTTTTTCCAACAATGGCCAATTCAGATCACAACTAACTCGCAAGATCCCAAGAGGTAGAAAGATTCTATCCTACTTATCCCAGGGATAACCAATAAGTATAAAGCTATATAAAGTGGAATTTAAGGAGAATTAGAACTTGTACACAATGTTATAGAGGAAGGAGGAATAGCCTAGTAGTTAGAGCAGTGGACTACAAACCAGTAGACCAAGATTTAATTCCCACTGTTGCTCCTTGTGACCTTGGGCAAGTCACTTTTCCCTCCATTGCCTTTGGTACAAACTTAGATTATAAGCCCTCTGGGGATAGGAAAATACCAACAGTACCTAAATGTAAACCAATGTGATATCTCAGATTGAATGTTGGTATATAAAAATAAATAAATATTGACCTAGAAAACAATTGAATGAATATGACCAGGAATCCCTTTACTGATGCATTGTTGACCTAAAATATGAATTTTAACCCAAATTGTGAAAATAGAACAAGGATATTAATATTGATTTGTAAACCATTGTGATCTTCTTTTGGAACGACGGTATATAAAACACCTTAATAAAATAAATAAATAAGTAGTGGATTTTAGAGATGTGTTTTCCCATGGATCATTTTCCAGCAAAAATGAAGCAGAATCCCGAAACCGAAACCAGAAAAACAAATTTAAAAAAAATCCAAATCGGAAAAGAAACCACCCCAACCCTTCAAATTTACTGTATTACAACCCCCCTCCACCATCCCAATCCCTCCCCAAGACTTAATAAAAGCCCTTTTGGTCCAGCGGGGTCCCGCGAGTGATCTCTCCCGCCGGGCCATCGGGCTGTTGGGCCTGTACCAATCAAAATGGCGCTGATGGCCCTTTGCCCTTACGATGTCACAGGGGCTACCGGTGCCATTGGTCGGCCCCTGTCACATGGTAGGAGCAATGGATGGCTGGTGCCATCTTGTGCTCCTGCCATGTGACAGGGGCTGACCAATGGCACCGGTAGCCCCTGTGACATAGTAAGGGCAAAGGCTATTGGCGCCATTTTGAATACTGGCAGGCAATGGCGCGAGTACAGGAAATCGCTCCAAGACTCCCGCTGGACCACCAGGGACTTTTGGCAAGTCTTGGGGGGGCCTTGATTGCCCATGCCAGAAATGATATTTAAAGTGACGATTCAGAGGAACAGAAACAAATCTGAGTGAACCTGGAAGATATACTAGGGCAAATTGACAAACTGAAGAGTAGCAAATCACCTGGTCCAGATGATTTGGGCCTCCCCCCAAAAAAAAAAAATAAAATTGATGAACTTATAGATAGGTATAGTTTAATGGGACAAAGCCAACATGGATTGCCATGAATGATCAGGAAATGGCAACAACAAATGAGGTGATCAAATGAGGTGATTCAAAGTTGTTAAATCACAAGTGGATTGTGAGAAATTGCAAGAGGACATTGCAAAACTGAGAGATTGGACAGACAAATGGCAAATGAAATTTAATGTGGACAAGTGCAAAGTGATGCACTTAGGGAGAGTAAACCAAATTGTAGCTATACAAATTAAGGTTCCACATTTGGAGTTACCACTCAGGAAAAAGGATCTAGGTGTCATCGTTGAAAATATATAGAACTCTTCTCAGTGTGCGGCAGCAGCCAAGAAAGTAAATAGAATGCTAGGGATTATTAGGAAAGGAATGGAGAATAATACAGAATATCATAATTCCTCTGTATCTTTCCATGGTGCGACCTCATCTTGAGTATTGTGTGTAGTTCTGATCACCACATCTCAAAAAGATGTAGCAGAATTAGAAAAAGTAGAGAGAAGGTCAACCAAAATAATAAAGGAAATAGAATGTTTCCACTATAAGGAAAAGCTGAAGCTTGGAGAAGAGATGGCTGAGGGGAGATATGATAGAGGTCTATAAAATAATGAGTGGAATGCAATGAGTAAATGTTAATCAGTTGTTTACTCTTTTGAAAAGTACAAAGGATAAGGGACAAACAATGAAGTTACTGGGTAATACAATTAAAACTAATAAGAAAAAATATTTTTTACTCAAGACATAACTAAGCTCTGGAATTTGTTGCCAGGGGATGTGGTGAAAGCTGTTAGTGTATCTGCATTCAAAAAAGGTTTGGACAAGTTCCTGGAGGGAAAGTCCATAAACAATTATTAAGGTGGCATTGGTGAAATCCACTAGAGATGTGCATTCGTTTATCACGAATTAGGCCTTGGAGGGAACTTTCCTTCTGCATCCCCACCCCCCCACCTTCCCCTCCCTTCCCCTACCTAACCAGCCCTATCTAACCCCCCCCCCCCCCCCAACCTTTGTTTAATAAGTTGTGCCTGCCTCCGGACAGGCGTAGGTTGCGCGCGCCAGCCGAGTGCCGGTGCGCGATCCCCCGGCACGGCTGCTGTGCCAGAGGCCTCGGTCCCGCCCCACCTCTTTCACAATGCCCCGGGACATACGTGCGTCCCGGGGCTTGCGCGCATCACCGGGCCTATGAAAAATAGGCTCGGCCCACGCAGGAGCGGTTACGCGTGTAACCCTTTGGAAATCTGGCCCTTAGTGTGTTCTGTTCCTTCCAATTATTATGTCAAATTTAATAATATTGTGATCACTATTGCCAAGTGGCTCCAACACTGTTACCTCTCGCACCAAATCCTGTGTTCCACTAAGGACTAGGTCTAAAATAATTTCCCCTCTTGTTGGTTCTTGTACTAGCTGCTACATGAAGCAGTCATTTATTTCGTCTAGGAACTTTACCTCTTTCGAACGTCCTGATGTAACATTCACCCAGTCAATACTGGTGTAATTGAAAAAAATGTATTATTACTGTGCTGCTGATTTTGTTAGCTTCCCTAATTTCTTGTAGCATTTCATTGTCTGTTAGTTCATGCTGGCCACCCCCACTACTATTTTGTTCCCCTTTTCAATTGGAATTTCTATCCATAAAGATTCAATATTGCATTTTTTTTCTTGCAGAACTTTTATCCTGTTTGACTCAATACTTTCTTTAACATATAGTGCTACCCCTTCATCAAGTTGATCCATCCTATCATTTAGATATAATTTGTGCCCTGGTATTACAGTGTCCCATTGGTTATCCTCTTTCTAGGTCTCTGAGATGCCAATTACTATATATCTACCTCTTCATCCAGTGCTATACACTCTTAAATCTCCCATCTTATTTTTTAGACTTCTAGCATTTGTATACAGACATTTCAATGTATGCTTTTTGTTTGTATTAACAACTTGCTCATCATTTGACAGGGGTAATTTGGAATCTTTCTGTACTTTGCTTAAAGACACTTAGTTCACTTTGGCATTTATTGCAGCATCTCTACTGGGATGCACTATTTTCCCTGTTCTCTAACGGTCCAATTCTAAAAGGGCCACACGTGTAAAAAATGGGGGTTATGTGCATTGCCGGGCCTTGCATGTGCTGCATGCATTTTAGAACAGGCCCAGCCACGCATGTAACCCCATTACATGCTAAAGTGCCGGACCCTGCAAAAGGGGCAGGCCAGGGGTATGACCTGGGTGGGGCCAGGGTGCGCCAGGACAACGCCATTAGCCTCTGTCCCAGGGAAGCGTGAGCCAACAGCCAGCCAATGCATAGAGATTACTTCTGCTCCTGGGGAGCAGTAAGTATTAAAATAAAAAAATTAGGGATAGGTAGGGTTAGATTAGGGGTCGGGGAGGAGAGGGGAAGAGGTGGGAAGGGTAAGGTTAGGGATAAAAAATTTCCCCCCCAGTCTGCTTCTTAATTGGAGTGGGCCGGGAGGGAACTGGAGGAGGCCCGATTGCGTCTCAGCACGTAATTTTCTAATATCTCCCTCCTTCGTGCAGTGCAGGCCACCTGGCCGCACATGCATGTGTGGACATGAAAATCCAACACGCATGTGCACAAGGGACCCATGTTTTATAACATGTGCGTGCTAACGCGCGTATGTTATAAAATTGGTGCGTCTATGTGCGTGTGCCTGGAACCACAAGCATGCTCCTTTTATAATCGACCCCTTAGTATCCTTCAAAGATGCATCATTCCAAACCATGTGCTTCTAAGCGACTGTAGGCTTTCCCCCAGCATCTAGTTTAAAAGCTGTGCTACCTCTTTTTTAAAGGTTAATACCAGCAGCCTGCTTCCATTCTGGTTAAGGTGGAGCCCATCCTTTTGGGCCCATAAATTCTAACTCTCATGTCACTACAAGAAAAAAATCCTCATTTTTCTATCCATCATGGACTCAATTATAAATAAACAAAAAATCCTTACTATCTAAGTTATAATGGACTTTCAACTGTTGAAATGACATAATCTCTTAAAGTCCCCAATAACATGCCTGATCTGATTAATCCCCAATTTGGCCTAATAATTAGAGATGTGAATCGTGTCCTC
Organism: Rhinatrema bivittatum; assembly: GCF_901001135.1. Classification (NCBI taxonomy): domain Eukaryota; kingdom Metazoa; phylum Chordata; class Amphibia; order Gymnophiona; family Rhinatrematidae; genus Rhinatrema; species Rhinatrema bivittatum. Next base: position 142,680 of record NW_021820823.1, on the reverse strand, counting down.
GATTGTCTTAACGATCGATTTCGGCTGGGAGGGGGAGGGAATCGTATCGTCGCCGTTTGGGTGTTTAGAGTATCGTTAAAATCTTTAAAATCGTGAACCAGCACACTAAAACCCCCTAAAACCCACCCCCGACCCTTTAAATTAAATCCCCCACCCTCCCCAAATGCCTTAAATTACCTGGGGGTCCAGCGGCACACTAAAACCCCCTAAAACCCACCCCCGGCACACTAAAACCCACCCCGACCCTTTAAATTAAATCCCCCACCCCAAATGCCTTAAATTACCTGGGGGTCCATAGCGGCGGTCCGTAGCTTAAATTACCCCCGGGTCCGTAGCTAAATCGGGGGAAGGGGGAGAGCAGGAAATCCGGCACACTAAATCGTGGTGTCTTCAGCCAGCGCCATTTTGCAAAATGGCCGCCGCAAAATGGCGGCGGCCATAGACCAATACGATTCGAAGCAGGAGGTCGTTCCGGACCCCCGCTGGACTTTTCGCAAGTCTTGTGGGGGTCAGGAGGCCCCCCCAAGCTGGCCAAAAGTTCCTGGGGGTCCAGCGGGGGCCCTGGAGCGATCTCCTGCCGCGAATCGTTTCCGTACGGAAAATGGCGCCGGCAGGAGATCGACTGCAGGAGGTCGTTCAGCGGGGGTCGGAACCCTCGCTGAATGACCTCCTGCAGTCGATCTCCTGCCGGCGCCATTTTCCGTACGGAAACGATTTGCAAAATGGCGCCAGCTGAAGACACCACGATTTAGTGTGCCGGATTTCCTGCTCTCCCCCTTCCCCCGATTTAGCTACGGACCCGGGGGTAATTTAAGCTATGGACCGCCGCTACGGACCCTCAGGTAATTTAAGGCATTTGGGGTGGGGGATTTAATTTAAAGGGTCGGGGTGGGTTTTAGGGGGTTTTAGTGTGCCGCTGGACCCCCAGGTAATTTAAGGCATTTGGGGGGGGGTTCGGGAGGGTGGGGGAATTAATTTAAAGGGTCGGGGGTGGGTTTTAGGGGGTTTTAGTGTGCCGGTTTTCCTGCCCTCCCCCTTCCCCCGATTTACGATTTTTTGACGATAAATCGGGGGAATTGGTATTGTATCGTGGCCCTAACGATTTTTGACGATTTAAAATATATCGGACGATATTTTATATCGTCAAAAAACGATTCACATCCCTACTAATAATAAACATTTTTAACCTGATCCCCCACAATATGTTCCACATTGCTTTGTATAGGTAAAAAAGGGGAAATATGGAAAGAACCTTTGTGGACAGACATAATATGCTTCCGTGCCTAACATAAGGGAACTACTAGCCAGTGTATGAATAGTCATTGGTACTTAATTCCCTTTAGCATACAGTAAGCAGCATAATAAACATGAAGTTGATATTGCTGATTCCACTACCAAATTCACTTCAGTAGACAAATGAAATAACCAATCTCATGGTATTAAACAGTTTCAGGTCTGGTAAAGTCATATCTACATGTTCCCAGCTCAATTTCAGTTATCTTAGCTTTTTTCTGGGTTTAAAATCTTTCCATAAAAACTTCAAAAGAAGAACTTGCGGTAAATAAGATAGCAGCAGCAGGCAGCTAAGAGGTAGAGCTCCACTGAGTTGAAGTTTACCTTATATTTTATTTTTATGGGCCATAAGACGAAAGGCAGGTGGACAGCTGTCCCCATGGCTCCACATACTTTGACTCCTATTGGCCCAATTGAGGCTCATGTGCTTTGGGGTGGTGAACTGTTGATGAATGGGCCACTGGAGAATTTTAGAAGGGAAAGTTTGCTTCCTTCTTCTCCTAGCTTGATGACATCTTTAAGTCTGGCTATGTGAATGCTTCCTGCAGACCCAGCAACAGACAGACTCCTCTCTTTGTAGCCTTCAGAGTCACTTTTAGATGATGTTTCAGCAACTTTCTATGGTGCAGGAAATGCTCAGGGCAGCAGAACCTCTGTGACTTCAAGCATGCCTGCCTATTTTGTTCCTCGTGGGGACTCAGTGTTACAGCAGGAGGAAGATCAAGGAGGTACTGTTTCATCTGCTTTGGCTACAAATTCTTTGCCTTCTGAAATTTTTACTTTTACTTTGATGAGACCGCCATCTTGGAAACCATCTGAGAAGCCATTGAGGGGCTTGGAAAAATGATTTCTTCCCAAGTAGGCACTTTACAATCTTATACCAACTCCAAATTGTATTATTGGAAATTTCTAAGATGAGATTTGAGCAATGTTCTCTCAACCTAGCTTGATGTTACCCAGGTAGAGAGTCCATCAAGCTAGGTTGAGAGAACCTTGCCCAAATCTCATCTTGGAGTGAGTTTCCTCACTCCGAAGGCCATCAAATCTTCACAAGAGACCACTGTTCTGTTTGTAGGTGTCATGTACAATGTCAAAGTGGCCCCTAACCCCCTACACGCTTACCTAATCCCCACCTCGAGTTACTAGGTGGGCCTACCATAGGGATACAAATACCTACCTATGGGCCATGACATTATGGCCGGCCAGCCTCTCTCTCTCTCTACCTAAAATAGGCCTTATGGGAGACATCACAAAGGGCAATGAAACCTTACCATACAGTCACAGCAGCTATCACACAGCCTAACATAATTCAAAGAGGTGTAGTTAAAATCAGCACTACAGCTGTGCAATAGCTCTTTGCAGACAGGCTAACCCAGCCCACTCTCCACCCCTAACTCCTCCTATTTTCTGAATTTGCATCGCACTATATGATATGGTGCGATCGCATGCGTTAAACACATTTTTGCATGCGGTAACGGGGCTTTTCGCATGTGATAAACCCTTAACGCATGCAAAAACGCCTTATCACATTTTGATAAATGACCCCCTTTGTTTCTAATCTCAGAAATGTGGAAGCCATAGATTTTCTTCTACTAATTGTGTAAGCAATAATATCACTCCTCATAACAACTTTTGCTTTTTCCCATAATGATATAGGATTATCAAGATTCATATGGTTATCCTTCAAGAAGGTATCCCACTTCCTTTGAAAATACCTGAGTCCCTAACAGGTTAAATTGGAAATCTCCAATTCCTCAGAATAGGCAGCCCTATAACTAAACAAGTAAAATCTAAACCATTGTATGATCAGAGCCTGCCAATGTGCCAATAACTACGTCAGTTACTCGAGAAAAACTTCCTCTTGTAATCTATCGGAGAGAGTGTAGAATGAGCCTGGACATATAGGTGAAGACATATATATGAAGGCACTCTTCAAACATCTGCCATATGAAGCACATAATTCAGAAAGGGAATCCCTCGTATTGCATTGAATTTCTCATTGGAAGGGTAATCTAAATTATGCATACATTTGATGTCACCCCCCAGTATTAATCTATCATTGTCATAATGTAACAACTTCTTCAGTAATAATGAAAAAAGGATCATAATTATTTGGTGCATAGAGATTGCACAGCTTTATGGGATGACCAAATAATTTAGCTTCCAATATTAAAAAGCATCCTCTGGAGTTCTTGATAGTATGTAATACCTCTAATGGCATCAATTTATATACTAAAATGGCTATACCAGCTTTCTTAGAAGATGCAGAAGTGAACCTGTCATGATCCCAGCTACTAGGCAGCCTCCTCACCAACAGAGGTCACCACACAGCCATGCTTGCTCCTACACTAACCACCCACTTGTTGATCCCATGACTCAGTAAGGTCAGACCTATTTAGCCCAGCCTTTCTCTGCACTCAGGGCCTCTTCATCAAGTCACCTTGGCCTCTTGTATTGGTCCATCTGGTTTTCCTTGTTACTGTGTGGCCATTCTGGTATTCTTGTTTCTGCCTTGCTTAGTGGCCTTCCTAGCCATCCAGCCCTGTTCTGTGGCTTCCTTGGCCTTCCAGCCCTTTCTTATGGGCTTCAGGCCTTCTAGGCTCACCTAACCCTGCCTTTCACCTACTTTGGCCTTTTGTCTATCTAGTTTTGGCTTAGAATATTGTTGTAGCTTAGTTCCTTGTTTTATGTCTTTGTGCTGCTTGATCAGTTCATGTCTAATCCTAGTCTTGTCCTATCCTGTCCTAGTCTCATCGTGTCCAGTCATAGTCTTGTTCTGTCCTTGTTGTCCCAGTCCTTGTCTCTAGTTATCATCCTGTCTTCAATACTAGGCCTTGTTTAGAAACATAGCCCTGTCTTCAGTTTTAGGCCTTGCACCCACTTCCAGCCCTTGTCTCCAGCCCTGCCTGCCTCCAAGACCCACTGTATGTCAAGCTCCAGGCCTTGTCTCTAGTTTCAGCTCTTGTCTCCAGCCCCACCTTTCATCAGTATCAGCTATATTTCCAGCTCCAGGCTGTGTCTCTAGTACCAGCTGTATTTCCAGTTCCATGCCCACTCTCCTGTTCCAGCTATGTCCTTCCCACCACCAGAACCCAAGGTCTCAACCTATGGAGGAGGTGGCTGGTCAAGGCAGAAGATCCAGTCTGGCTTTGTCCCAGAGTCTGGTCCTGATTCTGTTGGGGAAAATCCCAGACCCAGCCTGCCCACCTGTGACAGAACCATACATTTACAGCCTATTAGAGCTTCAATTTCTTATGCTCATAATCACTAATGTGTGTCTTCTGAAAAAAGACAATTTTAACTTTTTGTCTATTTAGAGAAGTAAAAATATTTTGCCGCTTCATGGCTGAATTTATGCCCCCACAATATATTATGTTATTTTTATTGCTAAGCTAGGCATGCCACTGAAGTAAAGCCATCACTAAATAATATAAATGTGTATGCACCTCAATACTAGTGAAAACACCCCCGGCCTAGGTTTCCATGTTGATCCTGTCTCCTATATGTGGCCTCAGATCTCCCAATTAAATGAAATTGGGATCTCACCTCTCTAAAGCCTTTCTCATCCAACCCTTACCCCTGCTTATCTACCCTCTAGCCAAATCTTCCATCCCCCACCCACTATATGGTATAACCACATTCCCTTTTCCTCAACCAAGAAAGAAGCCACTAAAGATGTATTTGGATGCTTCCTGTGTTCCCCCTAATCCTATCCCCCTTCTTAAATTCCCTGTCCTACCTTTCCTCCCTATTCAAACCCTAAAACCCATGTCCCCAGAAAACAAAACAAAATGGGATTTTAGTAAAAAGAAAGTTGCAGAAAACTTGATTAAAAAGAGCATTCCAGTCATTTATTCAAAGCAGTCAAGCAAGACCCACTCCAGTGAGTCTTGTCATTACTCCACATCAGTAAGGACCACCGCAATATCCAGTGCCAGCTGAAACCCAAAACTGGAAAAAAAAAAATCTTTCCAAGCGTTTACATTCAGGGAACAATGTTCGAATTAGAATGCTTGTCATCTAAGAAGCCACTTACCAAACTGAAGTATGCTCCAGTCAAGTTTCAAAGATCAAATAAGTGCCTGAAATGTGATTATAAGACAAATAAATAAATAATACTTGCTTAAAATCTTAGGCTCAGTATACTTAAATGATAATCTCTGATAGCAGTATAAGTACTTTTCCCCATAAAGCCTGGAGCCTCAATATCCAAATAGAGAGAAAAAAGAAACTATAATGTGAGAAAGGGCCTGTCCATCCACATCAGAAATGAAGCAATCCCAAATGAAGGACAGCTTTAATAAAAGCAGCTTTAGCTGAGGGCTCAAAGGTACTCACTGTACCAACTTAATCCATGCTCTGGGAAGCCCCCACAGCTTCTCTAAAAACACATACACGAAACGCTGAGCCTCCAAAAGTGACATGAACCATTTAGCTGCTACACATACCACTAAAGAGAGCTCTGCCGGATAGAGTAGTCTAAAACGTATCTTCATGATATACAGACCACTTCGCGGAGTAGTCCTGGAAGACCAGGATAGGTTTATTCTCATATCTCAATTCCTTACCTCCCTGAATGTCCTTCTGAATCATCACCTTTTAATGGGTGAAGATCAGTTTGCAGGCAATCACTGCCTGTGGCCTCTCTGATGACTCCCTCCTAGGGCTCAAGCTCAGCTTTGCACACGCTCGCTCGATGCGGAATCGGTCTTCTGCATCCTTCAGGCCCAGGTTTTTTGGGATTCATGTCTCCAAATAGCTCTGGAGCTCCTTTTCTGCTAAGGGCTCAGGAAATTTAATGAATTGGAGGTTATTCTTCCTTACACTGGCTAATTTTAAAAGCAAAACTATTTGAGAAGTATTTTTTAATGTGCTACACAGTAAAAAGAATTAAAAGTAGCCATACATTTTGCATCTGCATGTTTTATTTGAAAATGCTTCCTACTGGGTTTATTATTGAAAGAAGAGCCAACATCAGCACTATAAGCACACAGTTCATGGCTGTCATGTTGACTGGAACAATATAATTCAAATTTTAAAAAATCATGCTAGCAACTGGGATGAATAAACATATATTTGCATCTATCTACCTATGCAGAGGTTATGAATGATTTAAAGCTAAAGTCATTTTGGGAGCATTAATTTACTTTTCAATGTTTTCTTTTCTAATTATGTAAGTAATTGGGGATCTCAAATTAGTTTTACGGTACATTAAAACCAAGTCACACACACCTCAAGATTTTAGGTTAAAATAAGCAAATCTTTATTTTGTTCTGTGTTTGTTGTTGAAGACAAAGCCAAGTTCAGACAGCACAAGTTTATGTGCAATTAAACTTTGTTCTGACCTTGTAGCAGAAGCTTTATGTAATTCAAGAATCATGCTGCTTTCTTTATTACCTTATTTATTGAGTAGGTAGAGTCTTTCAGTGTGTTGAGTTTTTATCCCTGAGATTTATTGACTATGTGGAAGATCTAAGAAAGTAATAGGTATATTGAGGGTAATTTGCAAAGATGAAAAGTCTGTGGGTACTTTTTATTCACAGACTTTCCACAAATTTTCAAAACGAAAGTATTCACATATGTTCACTTTCAAAAATTTTAAAAACATCCTCACGACCGCTCCTGCATACGGTTACACCTGCTCCTGGCATAGCATAACTTGTGCATGTGCATTTGCATGCATACTTTTTAAACTCAAAAGGGTGTGCACAAATCCAAACTCTGCCCCAACTCCGCCTGGAATGCCTCTTTTTGCGTGCCCAAAGACATGAGAAACTGAGTTACACACATACGTTTTACATGCAGAGACTTGCATATTTTCAAATGAGCCATTTCCGTGCATAAAGCCACATTTTATGCATATAAATGCCTTTGAAAATGCTGCCCATTAATTGAATTAAACAGGAAAAAGCTTATAAATTAACTGCATAAAATTAAGGACATGAATTTTTAAGCAGTAAAATCTTAATTAGTATGTCGCAATAATCAAAGTGATTTATGTGTGTAAATTTGTGTTTGCCCACATTAAATCTTGTGCTTATTACTGTTCACACTCTGCCTCACAACACACACACACACACACATACACACACCTATGGGTAAAAGTACACAGACATTCACAGTGTATATACTTTTACCCATCAGAAGAAATGGTCAGAGACAGGTTGGAGCAATGAGATTGTACTGAAAACTCACCACATGTAATTTCCAGCATGAACTGTGTGGCTCCTTCATGCAGTCAAAAAATACATTTGTACTTTGTACCTATGTTGTGCACACCTGCCAAATTTTGAAAGGAAAACTCCCCAGGGAGTTTCCTTTTGAAAATGGGCTTGCAGACCTATGGCTATTGTCATTATTGCCCTCTAAGATTGTGCTATAGAATGTATTGCTGTGGATTACAAACCTGAGAATGAGCTCCGATCACTCATTCATAGTCTCTTCATATATAAATAGATGTAAATATATGTTTGTTTATCCTAGCTGCTAAAGTCTAATTCATCCTTTTGGCAAGAAACTGTCAAATATATTTTTTGAGGCTGTGACGAATATCTCTTGAATACCTGCTTTTATGATAATTATTCAGACTTTAGAGATGTACATCTTCCAGAGTCCAAAAATAATTTGAATTATTTATCTCTTGTGTGAATAAAGCTCAAATACTACCAGCTGGATTAGTAAATTCTGTGTTTCCCTACCAGAAGAGTCCGCTCACTGATACTGAAAATAACTGAGCTAGGAATAGGTTGTTGCTTGTGTTGAGTTATCTGATTGAAAACAATCTCTGCCCAGGTATGACCAAGATTAAATATATATCTGCATAACCTACATGGTCATTTATCATTTCACAATAGGGCCTTAATGCGCGAGATAATACCCTAATGCAAGAGATAAATAACGCAACGCAAATTCAACATTAAGTATTCCAATGGGAAGAGTTAGCACACGGGTGGGGAGAGAGAGAGAGATTTGTGATGTACAAATCTAGTCCTCTAGTTATGCTTTCATCCATTATAATGAATACAAATCTTTAGTGATGTCAATTTTATTATGAATACCTCATAATGTTTCTGTAAAACCACCCCCCACCTTCTGAAACCCAGCCCAATTCAAAGTGGCCCTCTACAGTGGTACATTTATAAAGAGTGTCAGACTAACTCTACACAGAGGTTCTTTCTCTCTCTCTTTCTTTCTCTCCTCTGGGATGTATTAATAAGTAAGCAATAGTGCAGGTGTACTTGCCAGGTTCTTGTAGCCTGGTTTGGCCTCTGTTGGAAACGGGATGCTGGGCTTGATGGACCCTTGGTCTGACCCAGCATGGCAATTTCTTATGATCTTATGTTATAAATAGTGGGAGCAAGGTAATTAGCCTAACCATGCCCCCCCCCCCCCTTTTTTTTTTTTATTGTGGGCACTATTTCTACTATATTTATAGCATTTTGATAAATCTAGGAGCTAGTTTGCAAAAATCTGAGACAATCATAACTTTACTTTTATTTATATTTTTTTAACTAATCATTGACAAGGGTGACTATTGCAAAAAATCTAAAGTAAATTGAAAAAGCCTTGAAACTGCCATTATATAGAACACCACCTGTCAATTTGAAACCACTGGATGAAAAGAAATTGCAGACAAAATAAAGGTCACCAAAGTATGAAAATGTATCAAATGTATATTTGTTGTGGAGATCCTGAAAGCCCATTTGATTGTGGGGTCACTAGGATAGGTTTGGGAAGATCTGTTCTGTAGGTTCTTCATCTATGAAGGTACAAACGAATATCCATGTTGCGCCATTTATTGCTCACCTTTTTTCTTCCTGACTCAGTTCATTTTGGAAAGATGGCTGCCTCCGCTTCTCCTCAATGTACACACCGGCGTCCCTGGTCCGGCATGGGCAATTGCATTCGCCATATTTCTCCAGGAGTCACCTAGGGCACATGCGCGCGCGCAGTCCCGTCCTTTACGTGCATCATAGCGGGAACTGCGGGGGCGTCCCCACCACATGACATCACTAGCTCTTGTATTTAATCTCCACTCACGATTCCTTTTACGAGTTAGCAAGGAATCCTCCATGCTGATCTCTCCATGTTATCAGATGCTACCTCTCTGTGTACTTTCGCTCCAGAATGACTTAGGTACCCGCTCCATAGGGGCCTTGCCTTGCTCCTCCTTACTCTCCGGGGTTACCTCCTACCAACTAGGACACCTAAGGTACCCGATCCTCGGGGACCTTGCCGTGCTCCTATCTTCCCTTCAGGGTTGCGTACTCCTTACCAGGATGTCTATGGTACTTGCTCCTCGGGGGCATTGCTCGTCCGGGACCTCCACTCCTCAGGGGTTCCCTTCTACTACAGCTACCAGCATCAGAGTGAGTACTGCCGCTCCAGTTCTGTCTTTGCATTGTCTCATCTCTCTCTTCATAGATCCTTGGCCTACCCCGCACCTCGGAACACTACCAGATCTATTGGCTTCTCCATCTAAGCTTGGATTCTCGGCCATCCCCGCTTCGCGGACCACTAACGGACCCATCTCCCTCTTGGGACCTGGTGAGACGGTGGAACTGCCATTTCTACCCTGCAACCTACAGATGGAACATTGCCATCTGGTTCCTCATCTCCTGGCTGGAATCATCACCCTTTCCTCGGGTCACCATCTATGCTGCAGTACAATAAAGCTAATTCTCTGTGTCCATCTCTGCCTTGAGCTAGCCTATTGCTGCAAGTCCCCACAGGGCCCTGCCCTGTGGGAGGTGTCATCTCTTACAGTGACCAAGAGCCCATGCTTCAATGTCCAAAATACAACAGTCCATATTTAGGTCCATGTTTTCCACCTAGGATGCATGGCTGTCTGAAGCATGGGTTCCTGTGGGTGTTGATGGTGTGAACTTGGTGAAAGTGATGGAAAAGTGGGGTTATAGCCTCAAAGTCCTGACAGAGAATGAGAGTGAGGTCTGTGACAGCTGTTGTAAATCAGTACACGGCTTTACGAAGACTGGAGCTTCTACCAAAGCTCCAGTCTGAATGTTTGCCGCCATAGTTATTTTCTCAAAAGTCTTTTCACACTGTATTGTCCTTCCTCTGTTGTCTCAACAGTACTAGGTGCTCATAAAGCAGGAAAGCTTCAATCCCACCCACATGTCAATGAAGTTTAATGTAGATGGCTGGTGAAGAATGCTTTAGATGACAGCAAGCCTGCTGTTGACTGGCTCTCAGTGCTCTCAGCCTTCTCCTGTCAGTTTCAGCATCTGCAGCAGTGGTCTTAGGCTTGGGGTCTCAGCCTCTTCCTCTGATTCTCCAGGGCTCCTGGCTTCATCCTCCTCTATTGTCAGGCCCAGCCAGGTTTGAAGTGGTGAACCTGAAGACTTTGAGTTGGGGTACTTAACCTGCATGTGCAAGAGAAAGCTTCCATTGGTTCAATAAGGGAACCATACACAATTGGCTAGAGTATTTAAAATTTAGTCTTCTCCAGCTTCCTTGCTGATTCCTGTTCCTGTGATTTGCCGTTTGAACTCCTGTCTAGAATTGCTTGTCTAGACTCTAGCCTAAAATCATGGCTCCCTGAATTCCTGCCTTGACCATGCTCCCCTGGACTCCAGCTTGGACCCATATGCACCCTGCCACTCCAACCCAGCCAGCTTCCTATGACAGCTCACACCTCAGCACCATGACCTCTATTTTATTTATTTTGATTTGATATCTCACTTTTCTCTAAAGACATTAAAGTGAGTTACAAATACAATATAAAATATGGAACAAAAAATCCCTGAAAACCCATCCATACAACAAAAAGTCCAAAAACAACCATACATTATTGGCCCATGTCCTAGCTTCTAAAAGCTTGTTTCTAACAGCCATGCTTTTAATTTCCTGTGCAATTATAAATAATTGTTTTCCAGCCGAAGCTCAAGAGGAACACTATTTCAGAGATGGAAAGGGTAACAGATAAATGCTTTCATCCCGATAATTGTCGAATGAACAATGAAATCCTTTTTTTCCGCATAAGGATGAAGTTGGTGAGCTAGCAGAAATAGAAGATGACATTTACCGGTCTTTGGAGACCTGTATCCTAAACAGCATCCTGATGTCCCCAGGAAAAATTAACTACACCTTCAAGAAATGCAATAAAATAATATGGCTGAATTTTTTTCTAAGTCAGCCACATTATTTTATTTGCATTGAATTGCTTATGTATTAGCTGCTTTGTATGCATTAGGCAATTTAATTCTTGCAAAGCAGCTAATTTCCACAGGAAGTGGAATTTTGTTTAGAAAACTCATGCAGCTTAGTAAATCTAAGTTTGTATCTGAGACAATGGAGGGTAAAATGACTTGCTTAATATCACAAGGAGCAGCAGTGGGATTTGAACACTGCCTTGCAGCCTGCTGCTCTAATCACTAAGCTACTCTGCTACTCTTTTAGGACTGTACTAGATTCACCATTTAAAAAGAGATGTTAAGGTCCTCCTGGCAAGGAAGAACATATAAAAGACGTAGTGCTTACTCGTTTAAGATTTTCTTCTCTGGTTTGACATCCCATAAACTTTTCTTTGCAGTGAGTTCTAACTGCCACCTCAGGCTCCTTCTGAAAGGACTTGGCAACCCTGCTTAGCCCTATCTGGGATATAGCAGAAATCCTGCCAGATGGAAATGGCAGTCACCCATGACACCAGATCTGAGAGTCAGTGTGCACATGCACTGGGTTCTGGAAGGAGCCCTAATCTGCGGCCTGTGACTAAGGATAGTCACTGCAATGGCTAGGCTAGATGATGGGGTATGGGGAAGGAGGAAGGGGCAAAGTGTTACAAAAATGGGGAAAATCCCTGGGTAGCTCATGATTCCATAGCTTAGTAAGGTCAAGTTCTGATTGAGTTGGAAGCTCAAGAGAGCAAGAAGAAACTTCAAGGTCAAAAAAAGAATAATATTATAAACAAACTTTAATCAGAAATATATCAGAAAATGTATGTATTTTATGATATAGAAAAAATCAGGCATAACATCATGATGCTATTCTAAAATGAAACCATTATCATAATCACAGCAGCTACTATAGGGGGTCATTTCAAAGGAACTTCTGTACTCGTGAGAGGTCTTGAACGAGTAGATGTGACTCGGTTATTTACAGTTTCGAATAATAGAAGGACTAGGGGGCATTCCATGAAGTTAGCAAGTAGCACATTTAAGACTAATTGGAGACAATTCTTTTTCACTCAACGCACAATAAAGTTCTGGAATTTGTTGCCAGAGGATGTGGTTAGTGTAGTTAGTGTAGCTGGGTTCAAAAAAGGTTTGGATAAGTTCTTGGAGGAGAAGTCCATTAACGGCAATTAATCAAGTTTACTTAGGGGTAGATTTTCAAACCGCGCGATTTGGCCTACTTTTGCTGGCGCATCAGGCGCATCAGGCGCAAGCAAAAGTAGAAGTAGCCATTTACAAATGCGCAAGGCTATGGATTCTGTATAGCCGGCGCGCGCCGAGCCGCGCAGCCTACCTCCGTTCCCTCCAAGGCCGCTCCGAAATCGGACCGGCCTCGGAGGGAACTTTCTTTTGCCCTCCCCTCACCTTCCCCTCCCTTCCCCTACCTAACCCACCTGCCCGGCCCTGTCTAAACCCCATCCTTACCTTTGTCGGGGGATTTACGCCTCCCGGAGGGAGGCGTAAATCCCTGCGCGCCAGCGGGCCGCTAGCGTGCCAGGATGCGACCTGGGGGCGGGTACGGAGGGTGCGGCCATGCCCCCGGACCGCCCCGGGCCGTAACCACGCCCCCGGACCCGCCCCCAAAACGCTGCCGACACGCCCCCTAAACGCCGCGACGACCGGGCCCACCCCCCGACACGCCCCCCCTCGGAGAACCCCGGGACTTACGCGAGTCCCGGGATCTGCGCGCGCCGGTGAGCCTATGTAAAATAGGCTCACCGGCGCGCAGGGCCCTGCTCGCCTAAATCCGCCCGGATTTGGGCGGATTTAGGCGAGCAGGGCTCTTAAAATCCGCCCCTTAGGGAATAGCCACTGCTATTAATTACATCAGTAGCATGGGATCTTCTTAGTGTTTGGGTAATTGCCAGGTTCTTGTGGCCTGGTTTTGGCCTCTGTTGGAAACAGGATGCTGGGCTTGATGGACCCTTGGTCTGACCCAGCATGGCAATTTCTTATGTTCTTACATGTAGAAGTAGCCATTTACAAATGTACCCTCCTGGGTAAATTCATGTATGTATGTCATCTTCTCATATAAGTCTATCTGGACTGAACAGAGGCAGAGCTAAGGATGGAGCTGAGTAGAGTTTGGACTTACATGCATACTTTATAAAATTTGACCCTGGTACATAAATTGACAGAAAAATATTCTTCACATCATACAGCAGGAATAACTTGTGTGGAATAGATTTTATGGGATAATTTTCAAAGTGGTCCACTTTGAAAGCAGATGTAACTTGGGGACACATTTGCAGCATAGGTTTTGCAGGATGTTAAAAAATTATACTCACAGAATCTAATTGATAGAAAAGGATCACAAGGCCCATCCATCCTGCCTACTATATTATTATTATAATAATTATTATTATTATTATTATTATTATTATTATTAATCATTTATGTAGCACTACAGAAATCATGCAGTGCTGTATGGACATAAAAAAGAGAATAAGTGTGTGCACACTATGGAGTAGATTTTAAAATAAAAAGGGAACAATAAGGGAAAGGCCCGGCGTTGCGTGTAAAGCCCTGGGACACATCTAAGTCCCGGGGCTTCAGGAAAGGGGAGGGGGCGGAGTTGCATGATCGGGTGCCGGTGTGCGCAACCTGTGCCTGCCCCTAGGCAGGTGCATTAGCTAAAATAATTTTTTTTGGGTGGGGGGATTAGGACAGGGATAGGGGGCGGGTTGGATAGGCGAAGGGGAAGGAAGTTTAGAGTAGGGGGTTGGGAAGTTCCCTTCCAGGCCGTTCCAATTTTGGAGCGGCCTGGGAGGGAACTGGGGAAAGCTGCGGGTGTTGGCACGCACAGAGTGAACAATTGTGCATTCTCTTGCATGCGCCGAGCCCTGATTTTATAACATGTGCGCACCTGCATGCGCATGTTATAAAATTGGGCGTCCATGTGCGCTCGCCAGGTAGCGCACGCACATGGACGCCCGCACACAACTTTATAAAATCTATCCCTATTTATTTTCATTTTAGTTGACTTAAGGAGGGGGGGTTGATATTTTCTTTTTTTTATGCATGTAGTGGTAGACTTTAAAAGCCTTGTACATGCAAAAACAGCCACATACACAAATTTTAAATAGCTGGAAAGGTGCATGTACAGAAAAAGTAGACTCTGTATAGGGTCAGTCTAACTCTCCATAGGTAGTTACCACTATAGAGGGGCACTTTGAATCGGGGTGGGTTTTTGGGAGGTGGGTTGGGCTTAGAGTGGGTGGTGTTACAGACACATTCAGAGGTATCCATTGTAAAATTGACATCATAAAATAATTTTAGACCTTAGGAGTTGATTTGTACAATGCAGCTAGCAGAGATTGCAGTGCACAAATCAACTTCTCTTGCTAGAATTTTCATTGCTTATAAGGTCTAACATTCTTTAATGATGTCAGTTTTACAATGGATACCTCTGAATGTGTCTGTAACACCTCCCCCTAACCCCAACCCACCTCCCAAAAACCCACCGCGAATCAAAGTGCCCCCTTACAATGGTTCATATATTCAGTGTCAAGGTGAACCTTATAGTCTCTCTTTCTCACTCTCTCATATGCATGTAAAGCTATAGACATGTACTATAATGAAATTGCATTTATGGGTGCATATGCAGCCCTTTTAAAATCTACCCAAAGTGCATGTTATTTGTATTTTACGCACAGAGACGGTAATTTTAAAATGAGCGCGCGGGTGCCCATACACATACCCATTCACCCCTCCCTCCTTGCTAAAATACAAAAAAAATGGTTCTACTATCACCTTTCTTCAATCCCTATTCATCCTTGCTCCTTAAAAATAAAAAATTGCTCCATTTACTGCCTTCCCCATTCCCCTCCCTCCAATTTACAAAAGAACATTTGTATGGGCCTAGGGTACCTCATTTCCTCCCTCTTCCCTCCCACAAACCAAAGAAAATTTGTAGTTGACCAGGTCCAGACCTCGCCCTCCCATCCCTCACCTAAAACTAAAACAAATGTGGCATCAAATCTCCATTCCACCATGCTCCCAAAATATTTCTGAAGCTAAATAGGATGAGGACAGGGTCTTACCTCCTCTTTTATTTATTTATTTATTTAGTGGGTTTTTTTACCGGCATTCACGATAGCCATCACATCATGCCGGTTTACATTAAACAAGGGGTGAATAAAATGAGAGAATACAATAAAACTTTGACAAGTGCGAAGCTAGAAATGCTGCAGTTACAATAAAACAGGGATGTACACAACTCTTGCCTTGGTTGAATGCAATGTGGCAGTAGTTTAGTATTCATTTATTCACTGCACTCTCAGGGCCGTATTTTAAATCACCTTCGCGCACCGGGCCAATTTTCAAAGTGCCGACCACGCGCGTAAACCCCGGGGTAAGTCCCGGGGTTTGTGAAGGGGGTGGGGCTAGAGGCGCCCAGCACAGTGGCCATTTGCTGCTGTGCTGGGGGATCGTGTGCCGGCACCCTGCCGGCACACGCAACTTGCGTCTGCTCAAAGCAGGCACAAAAGGTAGGTTAAAGATTTGGAGGGGGTTAGGATAGAGATAGGGGAAGGGAGGTCAAGCTAGGGCAGTGATGGCAAACGCCAGTCCTTGAGTGCAAGAAACAGGCCAGGATTTCAGGATATCCACAATGAGTATGCATGAGAAAGATTTGCATGCACTGCCTCCATTGTATGCAAATCTATATCATGTATATTCATTGTGGATATCCTGAAAACCTGGCCTGTTTGTGGCACTCGAGGACTGGAGTTCACCATCACTGAGCTTGGGGGTTGGGAAGTTCCCTCCTAGTCCGCTCCTTAATTGGAGTGGACTAGAAGGCAACTGGGGAAGGCGCCGGGTAGCCTTTTAAAATCTACCCCACAGTGAATAGACCAAGCTCCATTCATTCACAACAGCAGCCCAGCGATGTCAGCAGTGGCAAAAAATGAGAAAATAAGAAATGGAAAGATAAAAAACAAATGGAAGTAATTCAATGAAAAATGAATAAATTAATATACCAAAGTGCTAAAGCATCACTTACAACATAGATGATTTAATAAAGATATAAAATGTAGGGATGTGAATCGTTTTTTAACGATTAAAATTATCGTCCGATAATTTTAATATCGTCTTAAATCGTTATAGAACACAATACAATAGAAATTCTAACGATTTATCATTAAAAATCTTTAAATCGTGTTAGTGCGCACTAACTCGAGTTAGTGCGCACTAACTCCCAGTTAGTGCGCACTAACTCGAGTTAGTGCGCACTAACTGAAAATGATACAAATTGACACTTTCCAGGTCAGTAAAGGTCAGTTAGGAATGAATATGTGTTCCTATTGGCTGGCTGCCCTCTTATCTATTGATGTTAACCAGGTTCCCACTGAGGTGATGGTTGGGGGGATGGGAAATGGAAATGGAAACTCAGGAACACTAACAGAAAATGATACAAATTATTGACACTTTCCAGGTCAGTAAAGGTCAGTTAGGAATGAATATGTATTCCTATTGGCTGGCTGCCCTCTTATCTATTGATGTTACCAAGGTTCCAACTGAGGTGATGGTTGGGGGGATGGGAAATGGAAACTGTTGGTAGTTGACAAAAAAAGTAATGTGATCAGTCAATATGACTAGAACCTGTGCCCTACTCCTGATACCAGGGGTGTTGTGATCTTCCTGCACTCAGTGCCCTATCCCTGATACCAGTCTGAGACAGCTCCCTCCCTGCATTACTAGTGAGAGGCTGGCTTCACAGACAGGGGGGAGCTGCCTGACCCTCACTCCTGACTTCCCCCATGTCCCAGCCAGTGAATGGTGTGTGGGTGAGGGGGGGGGGGAGGATGGTGAAGTCTGAGACAGCTCCCTCCCTGCATTACTAGTGAGAGACTGGCTTCACAGACAGGGGGGAGCTGCCTGACCCTCACTCCTGACTTCCCCCATGTCCCAGCTAGTGAATGGTGTGTGGGTGAGGGGGGGGGGGGGGAGGATGGTGAAGTCTGAGACAGCTCCCTCCCTGCATTACTAGTGAGAGGCTGGCTTCACAGACAGGGGGGAGCTGCCTGACCCTCACTCCTGACTTCCCCCATGTCCCAGCCAGTGAATGGTGTGTGGGTGAGGGGGGGGGGGGAGGATGGTGAAGTCTGAGACAGCTCCCTCCCTGCATTACTAGTGAGAGGCTGGCAATCCAGACAGGGGGAGCTGCCTGACCCTCACTCCTCCGGGGTATTGTGATCTTCCTGCACACAGTGCCCTATCCCTGATACCAGGGGTGTTGTGATCTTCCTGCATGCAGTGCCCTATCCCTATTAATACCAGGAGTGTTGTGATATTCCTGCACGCAGTGCCCTATCCCTAATACCAGGGGTGTTGTGATCTTCCTGCATGCAGTGCCCTATCCCTGATACCGGGATGTGTGCAAGAAGATCACAACACCCCCGGTATCAGGAATAGGGCACTGTGTGCAGGAAGATCACAACACCCCCGGTATCAGGAATAGGGCACTGTGTGCAGGAAGATCACAACACCCCTGGTATTAGGGATAGGGCACTGTGTGCAGGAAGATCACAACACTCCTGGTATTAATAGGGATAGGGCACTGTGTACATGAAGATCACAACACCCCTGGTGCCAGGGTTAGGGCACTGTGTGCAAGAAGATCACAACACTCCTGGTATTAATAGGGATAGGGCACTGTGTGCAGGAAGATCACAACACCCCTGGTGTCAGGGTTAGGGCACTGTGTGCAGGAAGATCACAACACTCCTGGTATTAATAGGGATAGGGCACTGTGTGCAGGAAGATCACAACACCCCTGGTGCCAGGGTTAGGGCACTGTGTGCAGGAAGATCACAACACTCCTGGTATTAATAGGGATAGGGCACTGTGTGCAGGAAGATCACAACACCCCTGGTGCCAGGGTTAGGGCACTGTGTGCAAGAAGATCACAACACTCCTGGTATTAATAGGGATAGGGCACTGTGTGCAGGAAGATCACAACACCCCTGGTGTCAGGGTTAGGGCACTGTGTGCAGGAAGATCACAACACTCCTGGTATTAATAGGGATAGGGCACTGTGTGCAGGAAGATCACAATACCCCTGGTATCAGGGTTAGGGCACAAGTTCTAGTCACATTGACTGATCACATTACTTGTTTTGTCAAGCTACCAACTGTTTCAATTTCCCATCCCCCATATACTGTCAGTGGGAACCTTGGTAACATGAATAAATAAGAGGGCAGCCAATAGGAATACATATTCATTCCTAAACTGACCTTAACTGACCTGAAAAGTGTCAAATTGTATCATTTTCAGTTAGTGCGCACTAACTCCCAGTTAGTGCGCACTAATCGGAAAAAACGATTTTTAACGATTTTTTAACTAAAAAATCGTGCCTAACACAATTTTCTTGCCCTGCCACACGATTTCTATCGTTAAGACGATATGGAACACGATTCACATCCCTAATAAAATGGAATAATATTAATAAATAAATAATGAAAAATAACGTTTCCCTTTGAAAATTACTCTGGCATACGCAATAAGGTTGATTTTTTAAAACCGCACAGGCATCCATGTGCGCGAGGTTCCCGGCGCACGCACATGGACGCGTCAAGTTTATAACATGCACGCAGCGACGCACGCATGTTATAAAATATGCCCGTGTGCACATGCGCGCCTGATTCATGTTAAGGAGCAGACACCCCTACTTAGCCTTCCTACTTTTTCCCCTCTTCTCTCCAACCTCTACCCTTACCTACCTAGCTATTTTCTTTTTGTTTTTAAACTTATCTGCTCCTTTGGAGCAGAAGTAATTTACGCGTGCCGGTCGGCTGCTGGCGGGCGCTTCCCCAGGACAGGGCCTAATGGCCGCTGTCCCAGTTGGCTCCTACCGCTCCCCACCCAGACCATGTCCCCATCCCGCCCCTTTCAGACAGGCTGGCACTTCTATGTGTACCGGGGTATATGAGCGTGTCCAGGCCATTTAAAAAATGCACTCGGCATGTGCAGGGCCCAGCCACTCACGTATCCTCCAGTTTTAGCTCGTGCAGTGCTTTGAAAATTTATCCTAAAGAGGGTAAAAAGTACCTGCATAATTTGCACTTGCATCAAAATAAGCACAAAGTCCTCATCAGAAAGTATGCACTGAGATTCAAAAATGTAATATCCATGCAAAGTTTTCCACCCAAAATCATCTCCACCCACTTTTATGGGTGAGTAAAAGTATGTACATACTAGGAGAGGACATAATCAAAACATTATTTTGCAGAAGTAAACATGCATATACCCATGTAAAATTCTTTGATGCTTGCCCTCTTGAGCTGTATTCCAGTAATTTTAAGTAATATGCATTGCAGATGAATAATCATCTACTTTATCACTTTCATTCCTTTGTGCCCACTGCTGATTATTTGAATGTATAGCATACTGGTCAGTAATACTATTGTAGTGGGATCCTGGTTCACTGGGGTGGCTGAATCCAGGCTGCTACGTATTCCCCAGGGCCTATGTTTTGCTCTCCAGGGAAAATTACACAGCCACTGGGTTACTGGGTTCCTCTAGTGGGGAGGAGGTCTACACCTCTGTGACTCCTGGTGAGACAACACACTCAATCCATTGCTCAAACAAATGGGTCAGTGGATACTCACAGCGGCTGATCTGCTTCAAGGAGCAATGAACTCTTAGAAAAACAGTTGGAGACCAGTTTTGGTGTTCAAATGAAAAAAATCTCTGCTTCATCTTAAACAAGATGATCCAAGATAGTATTGCAAAAATGATAAATAGCAAAATAAAAATCATAACTGGAAAGGTAGTGTTTTCTTTGTCCATGGTGCATCTCTTCATTATTCTCCTTCCTTCAACTGATCCATTCTTCACTATCCATTCCCCGTAGAGCTTAGAATGACTGTCTTCTTTAACAATCATGAAACTGAATGTAATTTTCCAAAAACAATCATAAAGCTGAGTAACTTTCCAAAACCTCTATCCACAATTACAAATCTCTAGGTCTTCTCTTTTGCTGTTAACTGGGCGCAAAGAGGGAAGAACCCCAAGAACACAGGCCTTCCAGAGAGAAGAGTTTGCACTTTTTTCAGGCCACTGGATAGCAATAATCATACTCTTCTCAAAATGTTTCTCCTCTCACTACTCCTACTACTCTTTACTTCTCTAACTCCCAGGTCTATCCACCAGACCCTGTTCAGACCTCTAGGCTACACTCCACAACGGAAAGACACAGACGGCCCCATCGCACATGCTCAGGGGAAAATGTACATCCTTAAGACACATCCCACAAAAAGGTGGGGTAAAGGCTAATGGAGGTCTCCAAGCAGGCAAAATCCCTAAGATGCAGGAAAACAGGGCAGAAATAGTAGCAGGGGGCTACACTATAATGAGGTACAAATATCGTTTCACTAGTACTTAAGTACATTTATGTGCATAGCTGCGAATTTAACAACAAAAACCTGTTGTAAAATAGAAGAGCACATTTTGGTTAGGGCATTCAAAGATTTACCCTGCTAAAGCTGGGTTTTAGCTGGGTGGATCTTACCATTCCTACCAGCTCCAGTTGGAGGTGCTTTGTGTGATATAATAGGAACGGGGTTAAGATGGAGGCAATTTTTGGTGATGGGTAATGGGAGGATGTATCAAATTGGGAGAATTGTTCTAGTTTAACTTTTGGTGCTAGAAGGAAGGCCAGGAGTTAGATCATGGCTACGGGATCTATCTTTGTTAAATATCAGGTGTCAAGAGGAAGGGCTAGAGGAACTGGAGGTTTTTATATCAGGTGCCAGGAGGGAGAGAGGGGGGATGATCACCAGGGGAACTGTATTTTTTTTTATATTTATTTATTTATTTATTCATTTATTTATTTAAAAGATTTTGTATACTGTCGTTCGTAGTTACATCACAACGGTTCACAATATAATATCTAAAACATAATTTCAAACATCATAAAGTAAAATACAATCATAATAAATACTCTAAAAAACTAATAAAATAACTAAAACCTACAGTCATATAATATCAGGTTCCTGTACACAAGTACACTTGCTTTTAAGCATATGTATTCATTTGAAATGAAATGAAAAATTTTAATAGAAAATAAAATCCAATGCGATTTTGTTCTTTTCATTAAAAAAAAAATTCACTGCCAAGAAAAAATAAATTTCTTGGGCTCCCCCTCCAATCCTCCATCCTCCCCAAACCCTCTTAACAAATGTTTCTTTATTTACAGAGTGAGAGTCGTCCTGGTTATTCCCGCCCAGCCAGAGAGGTATACTGAGCTAATTGTTTATTTATTCCATATAAAATGGTGCCAGCCAGGCCCTGACCCGGGCCAGCAATATTATGCTTAGAAGAAATTAACAATGGCACCAGCCTTAGTCTGCTGGCACCATTTCCAAGCAGATCACTGGCAGAGCAGGAGCTACCAGGGATTGTTATTGTCCACTGAAGAAAGAAAAATACAGTGAAAGAGTTCTAGGGAGTGAGAGGGATCAGACGGGAGACCTGGAAGAGTTTGGTTTTTTCCTCTAAAAGAACCCAACATTTCTTTTATTTTGTTTTTCCTAATATTTTTCCTTCATGTACAGATTTTCATTTGTTGTTTCACTGGGTTTATTTTTTTTTTTCATTTTAAATGCAATAAAACAAATAAAGCAAACAAAAAAAGTAAAACAAAAATAATGTCTGTGTACACTCTTACCTGCTTTTATATTTGTGGCACAGCCCGAGCACTCTTAGGCTTGCCAGAGGATAGAGCAGTATAGAGTCTGGCTTTCTCCACAAAAATACTTTATTGTTCAGAACAAAACAGAAAAGAAAACCTGCTCACCTTCATTAGGGATGGCAACAAAAGATTACAATTCTCAGTTAAGCAGTTCTAACAAACTCCTGCTTCTGTCTTCTCTGGCCTGGGGCCTCACTGTTCCATCTGGGCCCTGGCATCTTATCCTTCTCCCCAGGGGAAAGGCAACTAGGATTTTCTTGTGGCTGTCTTGAGCAGAATCAGGTTAAATGCTTGGTCCTGGACTTTTAGGGAGAGTCTAAAAGGTCATTCCTTTACAGTGTGCAGAAAATTTGGGGGAAAATTTAAGCTCATTTTAAAAATCTAAATGTATGCACATTGGTCGCAATCCCTTCCTAGTTCCTTCTCTGGGAAAATCTCTGCTCAATACAAGTAAACGTTTTTATAAACTGGACATTCATGCATAAATTTATCTGCATATATTATATAAAAGGACATTTCCTTGGATAAACATAGCTTTACCCTCAAAAATGTCTTTGAAAATTACTCTCCCTTTGCATAGGCCCTTTTATATATGCATTTTGTTGATATTGAGTGTTGACTGTCAATTGGAATGGAGAGTCATATTACCTGTCACAATATAGCTGTCTACTAACTATTGATAAAGAGAAACATTCCTCTAGCATCTCATCAAGTATGTTTGTAAAGATCTATATTTGAATAATTCAAAATGCATAGTGGAACTGAATTCACAGTGAAAAAAATAATATTGAACCTGAATTCCAGGAAACTGTATTACATCTAATTTCATTTTTTGACATGCTGTGTATTGATTGATAGCAGAATACATGGGGTCATATTGATGTATTTCTAGCCATGTATCTATTTCGGATGACTGTGAAGCATCGTAGCTAGCATATAAAACTATAAACCTTGAGAACATTGTTTAATTCCCCTGTACACCATTCACTTCTTGGCCTTAAGTAAGACATGTAACTTTTTTCTACACCCACTTGGATTGCTCCCACTACTACTTATCATTTCTATAACACTACTAGACAATGACATATGCAGATAGCAAGCCCTTTTGGGAAGAAATACTGAAACCATGCCTGTTACTTTGAAAGCCCTTGAGGAGGACACATTTCAAAAGCCAGCTTACTACCAATTCAGCAAGGTACAAACTTGTCTTAAAACTGATCATAAGAACATAATAACATAAGAAATCGCCATGCTGGGTCAGACCAATGTTCCATCAAGCCCAGCATCCTGTTTCCAACAGAGGCCAAACCAGGCCACAAGAACCTGGCAATTATCTAAACACTAAGAAGATCCCATGCTACTGATGCAATTAATAGCAGTGGCTATTCCCTAAGTAAACTTGATTAATAGCCGTTAATGGACTTCTCCTCCAAGAACTTATCTAAACCTTTTTTGAACCCAGCTACACTAACTGCACTAATCACATCCTCTGGCAACAAATTCCAGAGCTTTATTGTGCGTTAAGTGAAAAAGAATTTTCTCCGATTAGTCTTAAATGTGCTACTTGCTAACTTCATGCAATGCCCCCTTCTATTATTCGAAAGTGTAAATAACCGATTCACATCTACTCGTTCAAGACCTCTCATGTTCTTAAAGACCTCTATCATATCCCCCCTCAGCCATCTCTTCTCCAGGCTGAACAGCTCTAAGCTCTTCAGCCTTTCCTCATAGGGGAGCTCTTCCATCCCCTTTATCATTTTGGTTGCCCTTCTTTGTACCTTCTCCATCACAACTATATCTTTTTTGAGATGTGGTGACCAGAATTGTACACAGAATTCAAGGTGCGGTCTCACCATGGAGCGATATAGAGGCATTATGACATTTTCCATTTTATTAACCATTCCCTTCCTAATAATTCCTAACATTCTGTTTGCTTTTTTGACTGCTGCAGCACACTGAGCTGACAATTTTAAAGTATTAACCACTATGATGCCTAGATCTTTTTCCTGGGTGGTAGCTCCTAATATGGAACCTAACATTGTGTAACTACAGCAAGGATTATTTTTCCCTATGTGCAACACCTTGCACTTGTCCACATTAAATTCCATCTGCCATTTGGATGCCCAATCTTCCAGTCTTGCAAGGTCCTCCTGTAATGTATCACAATTTGCTTGTGATTTAACTACTCTGAATAGTTTTGTATCATCCGCAAATTTGATAACCTCACTTGTCGTATTCCTTTCCAGATCATTTATATATATATATATATATATAGAAAAGTACCAGTCTAAGTACAGATCCCTGAGGCACGCCACTGTTTACCCTTTTCCACTGAGAAAATTGACCTTTTAATCCTACTCTCTGTTTCCTGTCGTTTAACCAGTTTGTAATCCACGAAAGGACATTGCCTCCTATCCCATGACTTTTTAGTTTTCTTAGAAGCCTCTCATGAGGGACTTTGTCAAACGCCTTCTGAAAATCCAAATACACTGCATCTACCAGTTCATCTTTATCCACATGTTTATTAACCCCTTCAAAAAAATGAAGCAGATTTGTTAGGCAAGGGTAAATCCATGTTGACTGTGTTCCATTAAACCATGTCTTTCTATATGATCTACGATTTTGATCTTGAGAATAGTTTCCACTATTTTTCCCAGCACTGAAGTCAGGCTCACTGGTCTATAGTTACCCAGATCGCCCCTGGAACCTTTTTTAAATATTAGGGTTACATTGGCCACCCTCCAGTCTTCAGGTACAATGGATGATTTTAATGATAGGTTACAAATTTTAACTAATAGATCAGAAATTTCATTTTTTAGTTCCTTCAGTACCCTAGGATGCATACCATCTGGGTCAGACCAAGGGTCCATCAAGCCCAGTATCCTGTTTCCAACAGTGACCAAACCAGGCTACAAGAATCTGGCAAGTACCCAAACACTAAGAAGATCCCATGCTACTGATGCCAGTATAAGAGAGGCCATTCCCTAAGTCAACTTGATTAATAGCAGTTAATGGACTTCTCCTCCAAGAACTTATCCAAATCTTTTTTAAACCCAGCTACACTAACTGCACTAACCACATCCTCTGGCAACAAATTTCAGAGCTTAATTGTACGTTGAGTGAAAGAATTTTCTCCAATTAGTTTTAAATGTGCTACTTGCTAACTTCATCGTCTTTAACCTGGCTACAAAAATACTTTAGTTGCATTAGGAGGAGACATTTCTAGGAGCCTGTATTGGTTAGAGGAGAAAAATAATGAGGTCTATATTCAAAGGGGTTTGTCCAGCTAAGATCAAGACCTAGCTGGACAAATCCTGAGTTACGAATTTCCCATATCATCGAACAGGTATACTTTAGTTGGTTAAGTCATTTCCAGGTAAAACCTAGCCAACTAAAAAAGAGGCAGGATAAGGAACATAGCCAAAGTGTTTCTAACATTGATAATCAACGCTAGCCAGACAAAGTTACTCATCTAACTCTGGTCAGAAAACTCTCAGACTTAAGGTTAGCCAGGTAAGTTTAAAAAAACCATGCAGTCCAACAATGGCCTTATCCAGCCCACCCCCAAAATAATAAAAAATAAGTCCTAGGTTGTAGAGGCTGAATCCTCCAGACCTGCTAAAAAGTTGTAAAACAAAATCCGTATGTACTGGGCTGTAGCAACACGATCCTCCCCGTCCTCCAAGTGAGTTTTTTTTAAAACATATGTAACAACCCTGCCCTCCGCAAAGTTTAAAAAATCATGTCAAGCCCAGCACCCTGTTCCTACTTTCCCCTTCTTAAAACAATAGGACACCACCCCCAGTCTCCTGAACCTCTGGAGATTACAACCCAGTTCTTAGGACACACCTAGTTATTCTGGTTTTCAGGATATCCATAATAAATATATACGAGATAGATTTGCATACATGAAAATCTATATAACACATATTCATTATGGATTTACATACATGCAAATCTATCTTGTGCATATTTATTATGGAGATCCTGAAAAACTAAATGGCTAGGTGTGTCCCAAGAACTGGGTTGAAAAACCCTACTTTAGAGGTTTAAGGGGCTGTGGGAAGTATTCCCTTGTTTTAAGAAGTTCCTTTGCTATATCTACCCTACATATTCCATTTGGTGTAATTTATGTGTGGAAGGGGTGCATCTGAGGGACTCGACAGTTCAGAGGGACCCGACAGTCCAGATTCAGCTTCAGATGATTTTAATTTAGCTCTGAGGGGTTGCTTTGTGTGGCTCCTTTTCCATTATGTTTGTAGGTGAGTGAGGGGAAGAGGTAATGGTAACATCTAGGAGTCTCTGATATCTCACAGTTGGGAGCTTTAATAAAAAAAACAAAACCTTCACATACTCCTTTTCCTTACATGTCTTGTAGAAAACAGGGGCCCAAGGGGAAACTCTATGCAGATAGGCTGACCTCCATTGGCATGTGAGGCTTCTAGAGATATAAGTTTATGCATGGTGATGAAGGGATGTCCAGCTGGAAGCTGAGCGCCTTATGGAGGATAGCTGGCCCCTATGGGGGAAGAGAGCAGGTGCAAGCAGAGAGAAGGCGAGGATTGAACCTATAATTACATCAGACACCTTTTGATCTCCAGGTTGGCCTTCATCACTGTGAAGTAAGACAGACATTGTGCCCTATAACATTCACTGGCGTAACCAGCTTTTGGGAGACAAAGGTGAATGATTAGAATTTGGTGCAAACAGTTTCTGTTGAAAGGAGCTACCACCTGCACATTTAAATGACACTTCTTATCTGCTAGAAGGTTTACTGTTAGTAAATGGACCACTAAATGTTATTTCCTTGTCTCCTTGTTGTGTGATGATAGTAGTGGTGAAGAAAACAAGATATTTACTAGGGATGTGCATTTGTTTGGGACGAAATAGGAAATATAGACGATATTTCCTATTTTGTCGCAGTTTGGGGGGTCCCTGAAACGATAGGAAAACCCACGAAATTTTGTATGGTTTTTCTTATTGTTTTCGGTGGGGGGAGAAAGGGTACATTAAAAAAAAAAATCAAACCACCCCAACCCTTCAGATTTAATTAAGTATAATCCCCCAACCTCCCGATCCCCCCAAAACTTGCCTAAAGTCCCTGGTGGCCCAGCGGGGGTCCCGGGAGCGATCTCTCCCTCTTGGGACCTCGGCTGCCACTAATCAAAATGGCACCAATGGCCCTTTGCCCTTACCATGTGACAGGGGCTATCGGTGCCATTGGCTAGCCCCTGTCACATGGTAGGAGCAATGGATGGCCCGTGCCATTTTTTAAGATGGTGCCAGCTGTCCATTGCTCCTACCATGTGACAGGGGCCAGCCAATGGCACCAATAGCCCCTGTCACATAGTAAGGGCAATGGGCCACCGGTGCCATTTTGTTTACTGGCAGCCGATGGCCCGAGAGCAGGAGATCACTCCCGGGACCCCCACTGGACCACCAGGGACTTTAGGCAAGTTTTCTGGGGGGATCGGGAGGGTGGGGGATTGTAATTAATTACATCTGAAGGGTATGGTGGTGGTGGTGGTTGTGGCCACCTGCAGCCAGCACAGTTGCTGCTCCAAAAGGAGGAGCCAGGTGCTTTCCTCCTCATCTTTCTCTTCTGAACTTGTGGATTCTGTGAGTGTGGCAAGTCATCAGCCTGTGTGCGCAAAGGTGTGATGTACACTACAGTATCATCATACAAACTGTTAGAGTTCATATCATTTATGGGAGATGTGAAAGCAATGGGAAGTGATTCTATCTATGGAACATGCATCTGCTATAGTGGGCTGCAAAGGTATACCTTGGTTCCTTGAGATTCATTGGCTTCTGTACAGCATGATACCTACCTAGGGATAAGGGCTCTGAGTTAGCCCCAGCGGCTGGGTGGTATGTGTAGGAGTGTACTTTGGATTCCAAGCTATCAGTGGCCACTAGGCAAAGAGTCATTACTGGAAATATAGCATAGACATTCCCTTATAAGGGTATCTGGAGTAGGTTCTAACACCCTACTTACTTTTATAGTTGGATTGCGAGAACATTAAAAGTTGTTCTTCATGATACGGCAGATCACAACCCAGGAATTGTGCTATGCCAGCTTACTGATGGACACCTATGAGTTTTAGAAGGAAAATGTTTATATGCATAACGCATTCTTCCAAATATTGGCAGAGACTGGGGCAAGGCAATTGTGGGGCCTGTGATAGAAGCACGAAATAGACAATGTTGACATCTCCCTGAAGGGCATTTAGAGAGCTTACCTCCAGCTGCCTCCTGCCTGGCATACATCTATTCCAGACAAAGAAGTGTACCAAGAATGTCCAAAGAATATTTCCTTTGCTACGAACCTCTAAAATGTATCCCTATTGTAGGCTGGATTGACCATCATAATAGGTGTCATTGTATAGCAAATTTATACGCTTTAATACTCCACCTTATATTTAATCATAGGTCACAATATTTTTCATTTTCTTTTCCTTTTCTTAAGTGATTCACCTCTATTGTGCACATTCCATCTTCTATTCGTTTAATTAAAATTCATTCTAATTTAGAATTAGAATGAATTAGAATGAATTTTAATTGATGGAATCAAAGATGGAATGTGCACAATAGAGGTGAATCACTTAAGAAAAGGAAAATAAAAATAAAAATATTGTGACCTATGATTAAATATAAGGTGGGGTATTAAAGCGTATGAATTTGCTATACAATGACACCTATTATGATGGTCAATCCAGCCTACAATAGGGATACATTTTAGAGGTTCGTAGCAAATGAAATATTCTTTGGACATTCTTGGTACACTTTTTTGTCTGTGATTGATTGTTTACCAATCGTCCAATATAAAAAAGATTAGAAGTAGAAGGACTGTGGTATTATCACTGATACATCTATTCCAACCACTCCTCCTCCTTGTGGTGCAGATCCTGTGCCTTCTTCTTGAGGTCCTCATTTTTTACAGAAGAGAAATAAGAATAAAATGCTCTTAGGTCAATGTTGTTGGTTCTCTTACTTCCTCTATGGTATGTTTCCATTTTTTATAGGTAACCCTTGATCCATTATTACAATGACTCTTCCATGTCCCTTTGCAGATCAATACATGCTGTTCAGCTTTTGGCCAAGGCCCACCCACCCCACCCTTCCTCTGCTCTCCTACACTCCACCCCATTCCCCTCATCCTACACTGCCACCCACCTCTCTATTTCTCATGAGGTACTTACCACATGGGGGTAGGAGGCTTCATGGTCAAATTCCTGCTGGAGGGTTAGCCAGGTCTCTTTTGTGGTTCTTGCATCTCTCTGAACTCCCCAGATGGGGATCAGCCACTCCTTTTCCCTCACTAACAGAGAGGCCAGACTGGCCAAGTCCCGGGTAGTGAATTTGAATTGTCTTGCCTGGGGAGGGGGGCGGCATTTTGGAATGTGCCCACTATAGCAAAACCGGAAGTGTGTACTCACATATGAAAATGCATGTGCATACTAAACTTCCTGAGTATGCATGTATTTTAAGGGTGTAGATATGCATATTTTAGAACCTGTGCAAATAGATCCATACAGATCCAAAAATACTATATCAAATCTGAACTAATCAATATTATAAACATACATATGGGGCCGTGCAGAGATGTTTGAAAGTTATCCTCTATGGACATAAATGCAAACCTCTCCCTAGCCCCCACCTCCAGGAAAGCCTACCTCTACTACAGGTAAAGGTACATGTACTTTTACCAACATGTAGGGTAGACAATTGTCTTTAAGTCCATTTCAATAGGTAAAATAAAAATACTGTTTTACGCATTGAAATTGTTTGAAAATTACCTCTTAAAGTCTTCAAGGGACTCATTCCTACTTATTTAAGCAAATGTATTGCTTGGCATAGGCCAACTTGAGCATTAAGATTGATGAATATCTCTTGAGCTTTCCACCTCCCTAGAAGAAAGACTGATGGCGATGGGACCAATCGGTTGGTTTTCTCTTGTTTGGCTCCAAAACTGTGGAATTCTTTGACAAAGAAACATGTTTCATAGAAACATGATTACATCAACTTTCTCTTAATTAATGAGCTGTTAATTTTATGAACATTATATTTATTTGATGTTTAACGAATGCGCATAGAATTTTTATATTGCATTTATGTTTTTTTTTATTTAAGAAAATGGAGAACTTGGTCTTATTAGGTCTCTATTTATTAGTTTTATAAATTCCTTGTGTATTTTATATCAGTTGTACATAGGTTATCTTATAGGCATCTTGGACAGTATTACACTGATATAATTTTCAATGAGAATTATCTGAATGGAACTTATGATTTCATTTATTTTGATTTATGACATTTAATTTGATTGAATGATTGATATTTGTTATGTTCTTTATGGTGGCAGGGCATTCATATGCATACAGGTTTATAAATATGAAATAGTAAATCATTATAGCATAAACTCAGTTTATGTGGAAGTATTCCCAACAGTGGCTGCTCGTTTACAAACGAAAATCGTGACATTCGTTCTTCTTTTCACATCTTCCGTCACAAGTAACTCAATACTTCCATACATTCTTAGTTCTCTTTTAATAGGCTACAAAACTTGATAGTTCAAATCAAAGCATGCTTATTTTTTGGTGTAAAATCTTATTTCTAGAGAATGTTGAAACAGCTTCTGCATTACTGATATCAATTTCATTTCTATAGATCGCTGTTGCAAGGATTACTTTTGAGGACTGATGACTGGTGCTTTACCTTCTGCCAGTAAAATTGAAATGTATCACTGTAAATCTCAACTTGTTTGTATTATAAGGAAATTGAGCATGACAGAGAAAGTGATAAACTAAGCATTTTATATTAGCTATTTGCTCTTTACTATATTTTTCCTCTTTCTGTTATATCCTTCTCAAAATGGAAAAGCAAAACTAAAAAGGCAAATAGACAGGAAGCTTGAATGACAGCATTACTGTATGTTGGCTGTCATATTTTTCTGATGAGGAATACATTTTATCTAGCTTGACAAGCTCAGGTCATATTTATATTAATAATATTTGAATGGATTTGGTAATGTGACAGCTTTCTATCCTATCCCCTACAAAAGTACATGTGCTGAAAATGCAAGGTACACACACACACACACTAAATACTTTTTCAGGTGAATTTTCAAAGGAGTTATACATATAAGAACATAAGAAGTTGCCATACTGGGTCAAACCAAGGATCCATCAAGCCCAGCACAGTGGCCAATTCAGATTACAAGTACCTGGCAAGTACCAAAATATTAAATAGATCCCATGCTACTAATGCCAGTATTAATAACAGTGGCTATTCCCTTTAGGGGTCAATTTTCAAAACTGCGCGCATGTATCCATGTGTGCACAGTTCCTGGTGCGCACACATGGATGTGCCGATTTTATAACATGTGCATGCCAACGTGTGCATGTTATAAAATCTGATGTCCGCACTCACATGCACGCTGGATTTTAACATCCACACATGCGTGTGTGGGCTGACCGTAACTCGCGTGCTCAAGGGGGGATTTGAAAATGCGTGGACTGGGAGGGAAATTTCCTACTTCCCTGCATAACCTTCCTTCCCTTTCCCCTCTCCACCCCGACCCCTACCTAGCTACCTTTTTCCACTGAGAAAACTGACCATTTAATCCTAATTCCTGTTTCCTGCGTCTTAAACAGTTTGCAATCCATGAAAGAACATTGCCTCCTATCCCATGGCTTTTAATTTTCTTAGAAGTCTCTCATGAGGGACTTTGTCAAACGCCTTCTGAAAATCCAAATACACTACATCTAGCTGTTTCCTTCATCCAAATGTTTATTAACCCCTTAAAAAAAATGAAGTAGATTTGTGTGGCAAGACTTCCCTTGGGTAGAAGATATGGTGCTGGTATCTTCTAACATGACTTTGGGGGCTCTATCAATATTAGCAAAATGCATTTACTTGATTTTGCTGAGTAGTAAAAATGGATTTAGAGGAGACATTTTGGAGCAAGTCATGGTGGGTTTCAATGTCCGCATCCCTCACTCACATGTTGTATTGTATTCTTCACATGGCAGTCTGAACACTAGAAAAAAAATTAAATGATTTTTTTCCGGATGTTCTCCCATATGTTATATTTCTTTAATAATATAAGGACATTTTGATTGCTCATAGAGAAGGGTTGGTCAGATACATATGTCCTCCACAGACTGGGCAGGCAGATTTCCCTCCCTGGCATCAATGGGGTGAGTGTACCAGGGGTGGCTAAGGCACATTTGATGCCAGTCCTTCTATCTTTGCAGACTCCCCTGGTTGGATGTCATATGAGCGTATGGGTTGGACATCCTTGATGTGTGTGACACAGCCTTCAGAATGATGCCATCACCCGCCTGATCCACTTCCTTTACACTTTCTTCTTTTTCTCTCCTCTATCTCTTTGGCAGCTATCTGAGTCACATAACTTTGGCCTTAATTTCCCTCTCCTGAAAATTTTATTTCTTCTCTCACTTCTTCTTCTGATAAAATTGTGGAAGGGCCAGGAGCAGGACCACATAAAACAAACACAAATAGGATTAGAAGTGAGGTAAATCTCAGTTGATTTTCAGAAAAATGTATTCCTGAGGAGCTAATTAACAAAGTTGATAAAGTGATGGGGCTGGATGGAATACATCCAAGTGTATTAAGGGGAACTTAGAGAAGCTCTAGCAGTTCCACTGTCTAACCTTATCAATTATGCTTTAGAGTAGGGAGTAATTCCAGAGGTCTGGAGATGGGTGGATGTGGTTACTATTCACAAAAGTGGAAAGTAAGGAGGGCGCTGGAAAGTAAAAGCCAGTTAGTCTGACCTCTGTTGTGAGCAAATTAATGGAATCACTGCTAAAACAGAAGATAATGCAGTTTCTGGAATCTAATGGATTGCAAGATCTGAAGCAGCATGGCTTTACCACAGGTAGGTCTTGTCAGACAAATCTGATCAATTTCTTTGATTAGATGACCAGAGAGTTGGATCAGAGGAGAGAGCTAGATGTAGTGTACTTGGATTTCAGTACAGCCTTTGATATTGCTCATCATAGATGACTTCTAAATAAACTGAGCAACCTTGGCATGGGCCCTAAATTGACTGTCCAGACTAGAAACTAGTGAGTGGTAGGTGATATAGGACAGTAGTAAATGAGTTCAAGAAGGGAGCATTACTTGTGGTGTGCCTCAGGGATTGGTCCTTGGACCTATTCTTTTCATCATTTTTGTGAGCAATGTTGTGGAAGGATTGGGAGGAAAGCTTTGACTTTTTGCTGATGATTCCAACTCTGCAACGGGGTAGACAGCCAAGAAGTAGTGGATACTATGAGAAGGAATATAGTGAAGCTTGGGGAATAGTCTAGGTTCTGGCAGCTAAGATTTAATGCTAAAAAATGCAGAGTAATACATTTAAGCAACAAAACCCCAAGGACGAATGTGAAATTCTTTTAAGCATGTAAAATGACCGGGATCTGGGGAGTGATCATATCTGATGATCTTAAGATGGCCAAACAGGTGGATAAAACAATGCGAAAGAAAGAGCAGAAAAAGGGAGGTGTATAGGTCCCTGTTGAGAGATTCAGAACCAATGTCAGGAAGTATTTCTTCACGGAGAGGGTGGTGGATGCCTGGAATGCCCTTCCGGAGGAAGTGGTGAAGACCAGAACTGTGAAGGACTTCAAAGGGGCGTGGGATAAACACTGTGGATCCATAAAATCAAGAGGCCGTCAATAAAGAGTGGGTGGCTAGCCAGAATGACGGCTACTGCCTGGAGACAATACCCTTATTCAATAAACATACACATGGTTACTGTGACTCCAACATCGCTCTAAGCTACAACAGCAAGAGGAAATGTGGAAAAAAGGATTTGCACTCACAAAGTGGGGAGTAGCTGGCTTGTTACGGCGGTTACTACCCCAAACCAAATAAGCCTGATACTTCACTTTCAATGCATATCCAGCATAGCTCTCTGCTTCAACGGCAGGGGAGAAGAAAAACTGATACTTCACGCATATCCAGCATAGCTCCCTGCTTCAACGGCAGGGGAGAAGAAAACCTGATACTTCACGCATATCCAGCATAGCTCTCTGCTTCAACGGCAGGGGAGAAGAAAAACTGATACTTCACGCATATCCAGCATTAGGGATGTGAATCGTGTCCTCGATCGTCTTAACGATCGATTTCGGCTGGGAGGGGGAGGGAATCGTATTGTTGCCGTTTGGGGGGGTAAAATATCGTGAAAAATCGTTAAAAATCGTGAAAAATCGAAAAATCGAAAAATCGAAAAATCGAAAAACCGGCACATTAAAACCCCCTAAAACCCACCCCCGACCCTTTAAATTAAATCCCCCACCCTCCCAAACCCCCCCCAAATAACTTAAATAACCTGCGGGTCCAGCGGCGGTCCGGAACGGCAGCGGTCCGGAACGGGCTCCTGCTCTGAATCTTGTCGTCTTCAGCCGGCGCCATTTTCCAAAATGGCGCCGAAAAATGGCGGCGGCCATAGACGAAAAAGATTGGACGGCAGGAGGTCCTTCCGGACCCCCGCTGGACTTTTGGCAAGTCTCGTGGGGGTCAGGAGGCCCCCCACAAGCTGGCCAAAAGTTCCTGGAGGTCCAGCGGGGGTCAGGGAGCGATTTCCCGCCGCGAATCGTTTTCGTACGGAAAATGGCGCCGGCAGGAGATCGACTGCAGGAGGTCGTTCAGCGAGGCGCCGGAACCCTCGCTGAACGACCTCCTGCAGTCGATCTCCTGCCGGCGCCATTTTCCGTACGAAAACGATTCGCGGCGGGAAATCGCTCCCTGACCCCCGCTGGACCTCCAGGAACTTTTGGCCAGCTTGTGGGGGGCCTCCTGACCCCCACGAGACTTGCCAAAAGTCCAGCGGGGGTCCGGAAGGACCTCCTGCCGTCCAATCTTTTTCGTCTATGGCCGCCGCCATTTTTCGGCGCCATTTTGGAAAATGGCGCCGGCTGAAGACGACAAGATTCAGAGCAGGAGCCCGTTCCGGACCGCTGCCGTTCCGGACCGCCGCTGGACCCGCAGGTTATTTAAGTTATTTGGGGGGGGGTTCGGGAGGGTGGGGGATTTAATTTAAAGGGTCGGGGGTGGGTTTTAGGGGGTTTTAGTGTGCCGGCTCACGATTCTAACGATTTATAACGATAAATCGTTAGAATCTGTATTGTATTGTGTTCCATAACGGTTTAAGACGATATTAAAATTATCGGACGATAATTTTAATCGTCCTAAAACGATTCACATCCCTATCCAGCATAGCTCTCTGCTTCAACGGCAGGGGAGAAGAAAAACTGATACTTCACGCATATCCAGCATAGCTCTCTGCTTCAACAGCAGGGGAGAAGAAAAAAGGATTCGCACTCACAAAGCGGGGAGTAGCTGGCTTGTTACGGCGGTTACTACCCCAAACCAAATAAGCCTGATACTTCACTTTCAATGCATATCCTGCTTCAACGGCAGGGGAGAAGAAAAACTGATACTTCACGCATATCCAGCATAGCTCTCCAGCATAGCTCTCTGCTTCAACGGCAGGGGAGAAGAAAAACTGATACTACAAGCATATCCAGCATAGCTCCCTGCTTCAACAGCAGGGGAGAAGAAAAACAACCAATAAGGGCTGAACAACACAGTCTGGGTAAAACAAATAAGCATGGGTGTAGCTTGCTTATTGCGGCGGTTACTTCCCCTACTACCCATAACTAATCAAGCTTGATATTTCACTTGGTTGCAGCTCCATCACTGCTCTCTACATTAATGGTAGGGGTGGAAGGGAAATAGAACCAAAGAGCTAAGAGAAACAGATAAGTATGAGAAAAAAATGTGAAGCTTGCTGGGCAGACTGGATGGGCCGTTTGGTCTTCTTCTGCCGTCATTTCTATGTTTCTATGTTTCTATGTTACTGTGTACAGTTCTGGAGACTGCACCTTCAAAAGGATATAAACTGGTTAGAATTGGTCCAGAGGGTGGCTACTAAAATGGTA
Organism: Rhinatrema bivittatum; assembly: GCF_901001135.1. Lineage (NCBI taxonomy): Eukaryota > Metazoa > Chordata > Amphibia > Gymnophiona > Rhinatrematidae > Rhinatrema > Rhinatrema bivittatum. Next base: position 106,528 of record NW_021820823.1, on the reverse strand, counting down.
CTAAAATGACTGTGGACTTCATTATAAAGTATATAGGCACAGATGATTTACATAGAAACATAGAAATGATGGCAGAAGAAGACCAAATGGCCCATCCACTCTGCCCAGCAAGCTTTCATACTTATTTTTCTCGTACTTATCTGTTACTCTTGGCCCTTATTAGTAACTTTTTGGTTCTAATTACCTTCCACCCCCACCACTGATGTAGAGAGCAGTGCTGGAAATGCATCAAAGTGAAGTATCAAGCTTAATTGGTTAGAAGGTAGTAACCGCCGCAATAAGCAAGCTTATTTGTTTATCCAGACTGTGCAATTCAGTCCTTGTTGGTTATTGTCTGAATATAAATCATCTTTTCTTCATTCCCCTGCCATTGAAGCAGTGAGCTGCGCTGATATGTATTCCAAGTGAAATATCAAGCTTAATTGATTCAGGGTAGTAACCGCCGCAACAAGCAAGCTACACCCACGCTTATTTGTTTACCCAGACTATGCAATTCAGTCCTTGTTGGTTGTTGTCTGAATGTAAATCCTCTTATCTTCATCCCCCCTGCCGTTGAAGCAGAGAGCTAAGCTGGATATGGATTGAAAGTGAAGTATCAGGCTTATTTGGTTTGGGGTAGTAACCGCCGAAACAAGCAAGCTACTCCCCCGCTTATTTGTGAATGCAAATCCTTTTTCCCACATTTCCTCTTACCGTTGAAGCATAGAGCAATGTTGGAGTCACATTAACCATGTGTATGTTTATTAAATAAGGGTATTAATCACCAGGTAGTAGCTGTCATTCCCGCAAGCCACCTCCATGTCTCTTCTCTTCATTCACATCCTCTAGACTTTATGGATCCACAGTGTTTATCCTACGCCCCTTTGAAATCCTTCACAGTTTTGGTCTTCACCATTTTCCCCGGAAGGGCATCCAGGCATCCACCACCCTCTCCATGAAGAAATACTTCCTGACATTGGTTCTGAGTCTTCCTCCCTGGAGTTTTAAATCGTGACCCCTGGTTCTGCTGATTTTTTTTCAACGGAAAAGGTTTGTTGTTGACTTTGGATCATTAAAACCTTTCAAGTATCTGAAAGTCTGTATCATATCACCTCTGCTCCTCCTCTCCTCCAGGGTGTACATATTTAGATTCTTCAATCTCTCCTCATAAGTCATTCGATGAAGACCATCCACCTTTTTGGTTGCCCTTCTCTGGATCGCCTCCATCCTATCTCTGTCTCTTCAGAGATACGGTCTCCAGAACTGAGCACAGGACTCCAGGTGAGGCCTCACCAAAGACCTGTTCAAGGGGATAATCACTTCCCTTTTCTTATTCGATATTCCTCTCTCTATGCAGCCCAGCATTCTTCTGGCTTTAGCTATCGCCTTCTCACATTGTTTCGCTGACTTCAGATCATTAGACACTATCACCCCATGATATTAAGACAGAGGGTGCACAGAAAAGCAGTTTTTACTAGGGATGTGAATCGTGTGCCCGATCGTTTTAACGATCGGGTTCGGCTGGGGGGGGGGAAATCTGATCGTTACGAGATGTGAATTGGAATCGGTTCCAATTCCAATTCACATCACAAATTATTTTAAGTGAGGCCCGCGCCGATAAAAAAAAAACCCCACCCAGACCCTTTAAAATTACCCCCTTAGCCTCCCCCAGTCTCCCGACCTCCCCTCCCCCAAAACTTTTTACACATACCTGGTGGTCCAGGTGGGCCACGAGCAGCGATCTCCCGTTCCTACGCTATCAGCTGTGCTAAAATAAATGGCGCCGATGGCCCTTTGCCCTTACCATGTGACAGGGCAAAGGTAGCGCCGGCGCCATTTTGAATATTGGCAATACGGCCTACGTGCAGGAGATCGCTCCCGGACCCCTGCTGAACCCCCAGGGACTTTTGGCCAGCTTGGGGGGGCCTCCTGACCCCCACAAGACTTGCCAAAAGTCCAGCGGGGGTCCGGGAGCGACCTCCTGCACTCCGGCCGTATTGCCAGTACTCAAAATGGCGCCATTTTGAATACTGACAATACGGCCGGAGTTTTGGGGGGGTGTCGGGAGAGTGGGGGAAGCTAAGGGGGTAATTTTAAAGGGTCGGGTGGGTTGTTTTTTTATCGGGCCATCGGCGCCATTTATATTAGTGGCAGCCAAAATGGCGCCGATGGCCCGAGAGCGGGAGATCATGCTGGGACAGCCCCCACTGGACCACCAGGTAATTTAAAACATTTTGGGGGGGATTCGGGAGGGTGGGGGATTTGTTTTAAAGGATCGGGGTGGGTTTTAGGGTTGTTTTGGTGTGCCGGTTTTCCCGCCCTCCCCCAATTTATGATTTTTCACGATAAATCGGGGGAATTTCTATTGTATCCTGACTCTAATGATTTTTGACGATTTAAAATATATCTGACGATTTTTTTAAATCGTCAAGAAAAAAGATTCACATCCCTAGTTTTTACTGCTTTTCTGTGCACTTTCCCGGTGCCTGAAGAAATTAGCGCCTACCTTTGGCTAGGCACTAATTTCTGAAAGTAAAATGTGTGGCTTGGCTGCACATTTTACTTACTGAATCATGCGGGCATACCTAATAGGGTTATCAACATGCATTTGCATGTTGAGGGCGCTATCAGGTTTGGCGGGTTGGACACGCATTTTCCCTTACCCCTTATTCAGTAAGGGGCGGAAAACGCGCGTCCAATGACAGGTTAACAGTGCGCTCCGTTGGCGCGCACTGTACTGTATCGGCCTGTATGTGACTTATTTAGCTGACTTTTGTTATCCACTTTGCCCTTTTTCATTGCATTTGTATTTGTATTTGGGGGGTGACATTCTAATCTCCTACTGTCACCCCTGTCATCTAGTTTAAATGCCTTATGACATAAGATTTACAAATCTAAATATACTCTAGATGAAAAGTGAGATATGGTAGAGATATTTAAATATCTCCAAGATTCCCATGCACAGGAAGTGACCCTCTTTCAAAAGAAAGAAAGTTCCAGAATGAAGGATCATTGGATGAAGATGAAAGGGAGTAGACAGGAATAATCTAAGGAAATATTTCTTTACAGAGAAATAGTGGATGCATGGAACAGCCTCCCTGTGGAGGTAGTGGAGACAAGAATAGTATCTGAATTCAAGAAAGCATGGGATAGACACAGAGGACCTCTAAGGAAATTGTAGGAATTGTAAAGCTGATTAGATAGATCATATGGTCTTTTTCTGCTATCACATTTCTATGCTTCTGTGTTTCTATGGAATCCAGATGCTCTCCCACTTCTGCCCTCAGCACTGACAACATGTGCCAGGCTTGCTTTTATACAGGTTTGCAGCAAGGAAGATGAGCCATGAAGAAAAAAGAACTATGCATACCCATTTTATCTCATATGTGCCTTATTTCTATATCATTTGCACATTGCTTAGCAATGCTTAGCAGATATATATATAGCATAGAGAGCTTCTACCTTTGTGGTTAGTGTGCATCTTAATAACATACAGTACAGGCTATACTGAAGCTGATTTATAGCAGATGCACTAAAATATTTAGTGCATTACACGTTAAGTGATATTTTTATATGCACGTTAAAATGTGTTTTTATAAGTTTTAGTGCATGTAGCATATGATAGTCATATCCTCCCAAGTAAGGTAATGTTATTTTCACTAAATGGAAATTATATAAAAAGGTTCTTGGGTATTTGGAGGAGCAAAATGGCTAACACCTGGTGCATACACACTGCAAGATCTCTGAGAGCTGCAGCAGATTTTTCCCTTATCAGATGAATTCAGCAACATGGCGAAGCGAAAAGGGAAGGGTAGAGTAGGGTGAATCCAGCCAAGACCTCTGCAACTGCAGCTGGGCCCATGAATGCTTTCGTACATTGTGTGGCGGTGTTTGGTCCTTCTGAGAGTGAATCTGGGGAGCAGCTGCAAGAATCAAAGGGTTGCAGTTCCAAAGGCATGGAAGTGATTTGGAGTTTCAGCGGAAGATTCCCCCCCCACACACACACATACCCCTTTCCAATTCCCCAGCTCCCGTGTGAGTTGCCTGGTATGTATTCAGGAGTAATGCCACAGGATGATATCACTCCTGGCAGCACAGGAGATTGTAGAATTGTTTGGGAACAGGAGCCACAGCTGAAGAACTGAGGCAGGAAAGAGAAGTAGTGGCTTGGGTGAGACACCTCCAGTGCCGGGAATTTTGAGCAGTGCCCTGCTGGCCAAGATAGGAGCAAGTGATGCTAGAAGGACAAAGGTGACTGTAATTTCAGAGCAGGCTGAATTAAGATCATGTTAATGCCTTCACCTATGCTTGACCTTTGCTTAAGCCGTGCCGCAACAAGAAATGTGGGTGGTTGTTACATGGATTAAATCTTCTATAACTCTGAATAAATCAATTATGGTCTTTCTTCAATCAAACGTGTTGATAAATTAAGGAGTCAATATATTGAATTTAAAGACTGTAAATCATGCTTGCAGAATTGAGAGGCAAAGATCTCTTCTCTGCAAGTGGTGTACGTGGCTTTAGCAAAGACAACCTGGTTCTACAAAGTGGAAAAGCTTGAAAATGTTGCCAGGAAATGTAATCGACAATTCAGTAATTTCCCTAAGTCTTCACTGGGTTCCCATTGATGTGCTTAAAACATATTCCACCAAGGTCCTTAAATATCCTGATGAATATATACTACCATTTTCAAAGATATATTACCTGCCTGATCATAATGAGAACTCAAATGCAGTTGAGTGAGTTTAGATATTTTTGCAATATTGGAACAATGACGAAAGGAGACTGTACTTACAGGCACATTAGTAGCTTTATTTCTGTTGGAAACTGATAGAGACTGGGCACTGAAAGCTTTATTTTGTAATAAGTACTCACTTTTCTATAACTAAAAGGTCTGGGGTTTTCCAGACCTTTACAAAGTTACTCAATCTAAATGGAAAGCTTTCTTAGATTTAAGAGCATTAGGGGTAATTTTCAAAAGGAGTTTTGAAAATTGGGTTTTAAGCATGTAAATGCACTTTAAGGAGATCATTTTCAAAGGAGTCCATGTGCCTATAAGTAAAGAATCACCTGAGCTAAAGGATTCCAAATTATCCCTATCAACTGAAAAGCAGGTTGTTAATACAATCAAAAAACACACTTTGAAATGTCTGTATGCCAATGCCAGAAGTCTAAGAAGATGAGAGACTAACGGCCGAATTTTAAATCGGCCATGCGCACAAATATTGCCACTTATGTGTGTGGCTGGGCCCTGCGCGCATTGCATGCATTTTCAAAAGGGCCCAGCCATGTGCATAAGTGACAATACGCGCATAATTGCCAGGCCCTGAAAAGGGGGTGGGCTGGGAGGCATTTCTAGGTGGGGAAGGGTGGGGCAGGACGGAGGCCGGCTGGGCAGCGGCCATTAGCCACTGTCCCAGGGAAGCACGCGCCGGCAGCGTGCATAAATTACTTCAGCTTAGGAGCTGAAGTAAATTGTAAAACTAAAGGAAAAAAAAGCAAAAAGGTAGGGTTTAGGGGGTGGGGAGGAGAGGGGAAGAGGGAGAGGGTTTAATGATGGAGGGACGGAACAGGGGAAGGCCCGATTTTGTCGCCATGCGTACTTTTACAAAATTAGACCCCCCTCTGCGCGTGCTGCCTGCACGTGCACACGCAGATTATGAAATCCAGCGTGCATGTGTGAGTGGCACACAGATTTTATAACTTGCGTGCCAGCGCACACATGTTATAAAATGAGCACGTCCATATGTGCATACCGGGAAGCACGCGCACATGGACGAGCATGCGTACCTTTTAAAATCTACCCCTTAGAGTACTCTAAGGGGTATAGAGCATGGAATGATGAGATAGACATATTTGGCATCTCAGAGAACTGGTGGAAGGAGGATAACCAATGGGACAGTGCTATATCAGAGTACAAATTATATTGCAATGATAGGGAGAATCAACTTTGTGGTGGTGTGGTGCTTTATTTCTTAGAGGGCATAGAGTCCACAGGATAAAGTCTATGCAAGAGACTAAATGCACAGAATCTATATGTGTAGAAATCCCTTATATGTTGGGTAAGAGTATAGTGATAGGAATATACTACCGTCCACCTGGCCAAAATGTGAAACGGATGATAAAATGCCAAGAGAAATCAGGGAAGCTAACCAATTTAACAGTGCAGTAGTAAAAATGGGAGATTTCAATTACCAAACACACAAATTCTCTTAATGGAAAATCCCACGATTGAAATGAACTGTATAGAAACACGTGGTATTTAAAAATTTAAACAATCACAACGCTATGAAACTTTATCATGTATGTTTAAGGACCATCATACCACCCACAGTGCTCACAAGTCAAACTTGCCTCTCATGCACTTTCACAGGGTCACATTTAATCAATTGGTCCAGATGGAAGGCATCAAAATTCAATTTTGTGTACTTTTTTTGAGTTTTTTACTATATATATTAAAAAGGCGACTTCCCTTGTTTCTGGTTATCGGGGTTGCTTATCCCGTAGCTGTCGGGGTAACTTGTCCGACGCGCGCGTTTCGCCACACAAGCTGCTTCAGAGACATCCGTATTCAAACTCTCCTGATCCAGCACATCCCCTTATCTTTAGCGGGGATATAAGCAAAAGAATTTCATACAAGGTGCCGAAGGTCCATCAATTTTTCTAAAGTGCTTTTTTACTTTAGAAAAATTGATGGACCTTCGGCACCTTGTATGAAATTCTTTTGCTTATATCCCCGCTAAAGATAAGGGGATGTGCTGGATCAGGAGAGTTTGAATACGGATGTCTCTGAAGCAGCTTGTGTGGCGAAACGCGCGCGTCGGACAAGTTACCCCGACAGCTACGGGATAAGCAACCCCGATAACCCAGAAACAAGGGAAGTCGCCTTTTTAATATATATAGTAAAAAACTCAAAAAAAGTACACAAAATTGAATTTTGATGCCTTCCATCTGGACCAATTGATTAAATGTGACCCTGTGAAAGTGCATGAGAGGCAAGTTTGACTTGTGAGCACTGTGGGTGGTATGATGGTCCTTAAACATACATGATAAGGTTTCATAGCGTTGTGATTGTTTAAATTTTTAAATACCACGTGTTTCTATACAGATTTCAATTACCCCAATATTAACTGAGTAAATGTAACATCAGGACACGCTAGAGGCATAATGTTTCTGGATGGCATAAATGACTGTTTCATGGAGCAATTGGTTCAGGAACTGATGAGAGAGGGAGTTATTTTAGATCTAATTCATGGTGGCACGCGGGATTTGGTGAGAGAGGTGATGGTTGTAGGGCCATTTGGCAATAGTGATCATAACATGATCAAATTTGAACTAATGACTGGAAGGGGGACAATTTGTAAATCTTTAGCTCTAACACTAAATTTTCAAAAGGGAAATTTTGATAAAATGAGGGAAATAGTTTGAAAAAAACTGAAAACTGCAGCTGCAAAGGTTAAAAGTCTACAACAGGTATAGACATTGTTTAAGCATACCATCTTAGAAGTGTGGTCCAGATATAATCCGTGCATTAAGAAAGGTGGAAGAAAGGCAAAATGATTACCAGCATAGTTAAAAGGTAAGGTGAAAGAGGCTATTTAGCCAAACAAACATCCTTCAAAACTTGGAAGAAGGATCTGTCTGAAGAAAATAGGAAAAAGCATAACCATTGTCAAGTTATGTGTAAAACATTGATAAAACAGGCTAAGAGAGAATTTGAAATGAAGTTAGCAGTAGAGGCAAAACCTCATAATAATAAACCATGAGGGAGTCGGTTAGACCATTAGATGACTGAGGGGTTAAAGGGGCTCTTAGGGAAGATAAGGCCATTGCAGAAAGATTAAATGAATTCTTTGCTTCTGTGTTTACTAATGAGGACATTGGAGAGATACCGATTCCGGAGATGGTTTTCAAGTGTGATGAGTCAGATGAACTGAACCAAATCACTATGAACCTGGAAGATGTAGTAGGCCAGACTGACAAAATAAAGAGTAGCACATCACCTGGATTGGTTGGTATGCATCCCAGGGTTCTGAAGAAACTTGAAAATGAAATTTCAGATCTATTAGTTAAAATTTTGTAACATATCATTAAAATCATCCATTGTACCCGAATAAGGGAGGGTGACCAATGTAACCCCAATATTTAAAAAGGGCTTCAGCGGTGATCCGGGAAACTATAGACCAGTGAATACCCCTTTAGCATATAGAAAGACACGGTTTAATGGAACACAGTCAGCATGGATTTACCCAAGGGAAGTCTTGCCTCAAAAATCTGCTTCATTTTTTTGAAGGGGTTAATGAACATGTGGATAAAGGTAAACCAGTAGATGAAGTGTATTTGCACTTTCAGAAGGCATTTGACAAAGTAACATATGAGAGGCTTCTAAGAAAACTAAAAAGTCATGGGATAGGAGACAATGTCCTTTCATGGATTACCAACTGGTTAAAAAACAGGAAGCAGAGAGTAGGATTAAATGGTCAGGATTCTCAGTGGAAAAAGGTAAACAGTGGAGTACCTCAGGGATCTGTACTTGTACCAATGCTTTTCAATATTTTTATAAATGATCTGGAAAGGAATATGATGAGTGAGGTAATCAGATTTACAGATGATACAAAATTATTCAGAGTAGTTAAATCTCAAGTGGATTGTGATAAATTGCAGGACGATCTTGCAAGACTGGAAGACTATGCATGCAAATGGCAGATGAAATTTAATGTGGACAAGTACAAGGTGATGCATATAGGGAAAATAACCCATGCAGTAGTTACACAATGTTCGGTTCCTTATTAGGAGCTACTACCCAGGAAAAAGATCTAAGCATCATAGTGGATAATACATTGAAATTAACGGCTCAGTGTGCTGCTGCAGTCAAAAAAGCAAATAGAATGTTAGGAATTATTAGGAAGGGAATGGTGAATAAAACAGAAAATGTCATAATGTCTCTGTATCGCTCCATGGTGAGACCACACCTTGACTACTGTGTTCAATTCTGGTCACCACATCTCAAAAAAGATATAGTTGCACTGGAGAAGGTACAGAGAAGGGCAACCAAAATTATAAAGGGGATGGAATGGCTCCTCTATGGCTGTTCAGCTTGCAGAAGAGATGGCTGAGGGGGGATATGATAGAGGTGTTTAAAATCATGAGAGGTCTAGAACAGGTAAATGTGAATCAGTTATTTGCTTCTTTCAGATAATAGAAGGATTAGGGGGCATTCCATGAATTTAGCAACTAACACATTTAAAACAAATCAGGGAAAATTCTTTTTCACTCAATGAACAATTAAGTTCTGGAATTTGTTGCCAGGGGATATGGTTAGGGCAGTTGGTGTAGCTGGGTTTAAAAAAGGTTTGGATAAGTTTTTGGAGAAGTCCATAAACTGCTATTAATCAAGTTGACTTACGCCTGAAGTTTCGATGGCCTGCCCTTATTAAAACCAGAGGTTACGCATGTGCCTGGGCCATGCTCGCGCCGAGCACAATTTAGAAAGGGCCCGTCCACATGCGTAACCCCTGATACGCGTAGAAGTGTCGGGCCAGCGAAAAGGGGCAGCCCGGGGGGCAAGATCTGGGAGTGAAGGGATGGGGCGAGGGTTGACCGGGCTAGCAGCCATTAGGCCCTATCCCAGGGAAGCATGCAACAAAGAAGTGGATGCCACAGAAAAGTCTTTTTCAATTCTTTAATATATTTATTTCCCGGTTAAGAAACATCTTAGATCATTAAGTGCTTGTTACTTAAGATTCATTTTATTTTAGCTTAGCATTGGTATTTTTTAGAGTAGTGGTCCCATTTGTAATCAATTTTATGGGTACTGTCTCCAACTTGTTTATTAGAGGACAGTTTAAGTATACAGAGATTAAGAAGAATTTCTTAATAAGAATTTTTATTTTGTTCTCTATGTTTAATTGTTAAACCCCATGTGGTTTTAATTAAAGACGCTCTTAAATAATTACATTTTGGTGGCTTAGGAGAGCAATTTAAGAGCTTTGTCCTTAAGACCCTACTCATTATGTTTTTTGATAATTGTTCTCTATGATTTTTTATTTGTATCTTTGTATCTATATATCAATTTTATTTATTATTATTTAAGCTTCCATTCTATAAGAACCGGCAAACTAAAACATCCCTAAAACCCACCCCGACCCTTTAAAATAAATCCCCCACCCTCCCGAACCCCCTCAAAATGTCTTAAATTACCTGGGGTCCAGTGGGGGGGTCCCGTTGTGATCTTCCACTCTCGGGCGTCGGGCGCGTTGATAGAAAATGTTCCCCGACGTCACGAGCATAGGAGATCGCTCCTGGACCCCCGCTGGACCCCCAGGGACTTTTGGCCAGCTTGGGGGGGCCTCCTGACCCCCACAAGACTTGCCAAAAGTCCAGCGGGGGTCCGGGAACGACCTCCTGCACTCGAATCGTGTTGCCGTACGGCCGGCGCCATTTTGCTGTACGGCAATATGGCCATATGGCCAGCGCCATTTTGCAAAGCAAAGCAAAGCCCGAGAGTGGAAGATCACAGCGGGACCCCCCCACTGGACCCCAGGTAATTTAAGACATTTGGGGGGGGCTCGGGAGGGTGGGGGATTTATTTTAAATGGTCAGGGTGGGTTTTAGGGATGTTTTAGTGTGCCGGTTTTCCCGCCCTCCCCCGATTTACAATTTACACCATATTTATAAAAACAAAACCGCGACAATCCGATTCCCTCCCCCCCCCAGCCGAAATCGATCGTTAAGATGATCGATCACACGATACACATCTCTAGTTTTCAGATTCTTTTTTCTATGTAAGGATGTTATCGGTTAGGTAGAGGAATGCAAAAATGAGCACAGAAAAAAATTTTGGTTCAGTTCATTAGTTTCAGTTGACTGCCATTATTCATTTCTTTCTTCCTTTTCAGGTCCCAAGTTCATTTGTTTAATTCATTCTGTCTTTTCATTCAATTTCATTAAAGTCAATGGGAGAAGTAATGCATCCTATAGTGGACACTAACATCCAACTTGCAGCAGCAGAGGGAAGAGCACTCTAAGACAACAAGTGTATGGAAAAGTGGCACCAACAGTGGCATGAATAGCTGAAGGCACTGTAAATGGGCCAAAGCAGAACAAACATTGTCATGAACAGTCCAAGGCACTGTAAGCGGGCCGAAGCAGAGCAGTGTCATGAACAGTCCAAGGCACTGTAAGCGGGCCGAAGCAGAGCAAGCAGTGTCATGAACAGTCCAAGGCACTGTAAGCGGGCCGAAGCAGAGCAAACAGTGTCATGAACAGTCCAAGGCTCTGTGAGACAGGCAAAGTATCACAAACAGTGGTGAGTACACTCCAATGCACCATGAGAGGGGCAAAGTGGTAGCAGGAGTGGCATGAACATGCCACAACACCACAGGAGTGGCAAAGCAGCACCAAAATGGGCAGGAAATATGCCAAGGCACTGAGATAGCATCAAAGCACCACATACTGTGGAACAAAGATCCCAAGGCACCAAAGAAGGGGCAAAGGACACCAACAACAGTGATATGAAGATCCCAAGGCATCACGAGAGGGGTAAAACAGTATAAACAGTGGCATGAATACCTGCAGCATTGAGGGCTAAAACATCAACTAGAGCGGTATCAACATCCCCAGGAACAGAGTGCAGAGTGGGGCAGCAAGAGGAGAGCATCAACACAGCCAGACGCAGAGCCATGAAAGAGGCAGGGCAGGTGCAGCTGGCCAGGCAGTAACAGTGGCCCAACATAGCAAGTCACTGAACGAGAAGAGAAGGAGAGTATGAGCAGCTGGCCAGGCTGATGGCAGCAGTGACAGCAGCAGTTAGGGTCCAAGATGCTGAGGCATTCAGAGACAGGCAGGGAGGAGAAGAGGTTTGTTTGTTTTTTTCTTTTTAATGTTTTTATTTGGGGGGCCAAACACTTCTGTATAGCTAGGCAGGGCAGGAGAAATAGAACAAGCAACAGCAATGGCCAAAAAGAGCAAGGCACCTAAGCAGAAGACAGGCCGGGTATGAGTAACAGGCTGGTCAACAGCCAGCAGCAAGGCTCCAAGATTCCAGTTCATCCAGAAGGGGCAGGGGAAGACAATGAGTTTCTCCTTTTTTTTTAATACTATTCTTTTTTATGTAAAAATACCCCAGTAAAACCAGAGGGAAGCAAGGCAGAAGGATAAGCCAGGCAATGGCAGCAAGATTTGCAGTTGGCAACAACACAGCAAGGTGCTGAACCAGATGAAAGGCAGGGCATGTAGAGCAGGCTGGGCAGAATCAGCAAGAGGACCAAAAATTAGCATTGATTCCGAGTATCTGTGCAGCCCTCTTGCCATTCGCATGGAAATTCAGGAAAACTCAGCAGAGGAAGGCCAACTTTTCCACAAATTCTAGCTCCAGCTGTGAGCATTGTAGTCTTACACAGACATGATTCAGTGCTACTTAGCCATCTAAGGGGGTCATTTATCAAATTGCTTTATGGTGTTTTGAATGTGAAAATGTCATAACGCATGGTGCAATGCTAATTTGGAAAAGGGGGAGGAGTTTGAGGCAGGATTTCTGGCCAAATGGGCTGGCTTTGCAAATGGATATCATATTTTTAACACAGGAAATAGCTACACCTTTTTTATTTACGTTAAGCTGTGTGATATTACGCTTTGTGATTATGTGAGAGAGAGAGTGAGAGAGAGAACCTAGCTATAAGGTCCTTATAGTACTAGTACTTAGGTATTTATACCTCTATATGAGACCCACCTAGTAACTCGAAGTGAGGTTTAAGTAGTAGTGTTTTGTACAATGTTCTCTCAACCTAGCTTGATGTTTCCCAGGTAGAGAGTCCATCAAGCTAGGTTGAGAGAACATTGTACAAATCTCATCTTTGTGTGAGTTTCCTCACTCTGAAAGTCATCAAATCTTCACAAGAGTTTACTATTCTGTTTGTAAGTCTCGCTCTGAGTGTCAAAGGGGTCTCTAACCCTACATTACTACTTAAACCTCACCTTGAGTTACTAGGTGGGCCTCATATAGAGGTATAAATACCTAAGTACTATAAGGGCCTTACAGCTAGTCTCTCTCTCTCTTTCTCTCTCTCTCTCATGAAAAAGTTATTTACCTGTGCTAAGATAGTACACTTTGTGATAAATAGGCTATTACTATAAAACACACCCTTTTTCCTATCACATACAATATTTACTGCATCTAAGCCTAAGTAAGGACTTATCTGGCTAATTGGCAGCGGCTGAATATCTGTTTGTGTTTAGTGGCTGCCACTTATCTGGATAAGTAAGTACCTGGATAATTTGTGTTTGGGAAATGAGCATTTCAGGGAGGAGCTACTCATCCTCTTAAATTTGCTGGATAAGTGGCGATATTTAAACTTATCCAGTTAAGTTAACCACATACGTTAGATCTGTTCAACAGCTGGTCTCAAGGAGTCTTCAGCAACATAGCTGCTGAAAATCCCTTGTAAGTTAGCCAGATAAGTCTTATCACCCTCGGGCTGGCTACCCCAGTAGATCACATATTTGGAGGTCCCTGTTCCTCCATTCTAGATTGGAGGGCAAAATCCCACCAAATTTCTCACTTTATAGATCCCGCTAAACAGTTATCACCCAATCATAAAATCCCAAAGCTTTAAAGGAATATACACACCATTTTCCCAAAGAACATTATCAGACTTCACTACAATGCTCACACATCTAAAATGCCATCCAGAGGTCTTTTAACAGTTCTGCACTATAAAGCAACCAAACATTTCCCAAACCATCTTGCGCACTGCAATCCCAAAAAGGAGATAAATACTGGGGGGGGGAAGGTAGTCACCCATTACAAACACACTGTATGAAACAGACAATCTCTCTGTAAATATCTTTCTTGCAGCACTGGAACAGTGTCAGCTGTAGTAGTAGTAGTCTTACCATGATGATAAACACTATAATCATCTCACAGAGATTACAGACTTTCTCCTGCTACTAGGTTTCACCTCAAACCACAGTTAGGCACAGTGTCAGTGAGTGACTCTAATGCCACATTTTGCTTTTTTTTTTTATAAATTATATATTTCTAATTTTCTTTCTTTCATTCTAAGCAGAGAAATGACTGAAAAAAATGGTCACTGCTCAAAATGTTCCTATGTAACCTTTGTAACCTTTGCCTAGAATCTTGTCATAAAAGATTCAAACAGAACCTAAACACCTGGCTCTTTAAACAGGCATTCACCTAAGCCCCCCGCACTTTAATGTACACTTTGACCTCACTTTAATGTACACTTTGTAAATAGCTTGTTACAATACCTGTTGTGTTACCTGTTAGAATTTCTTTGTTACTTTTATTATTAACCTTCACCCTATTCCTTGTTCTTTGTAAAGCTTGTTGCTATTTTTAAGTTATCTGTGAACCGAGATGATGTTCCCAACGTATCCCGGTATACAAAAACACCCAAATAAATAAATAAATAAATAAATAAATAAATAGTTAAACTTGCACCTAACAAAAATGAAGTCATGACATGCAGCTGCCAGCTGGGACAGGCTGGTTGAAAACTTACTGAAACATTATTGGTCCGGCTTGCTCCTTGTCCCATCCCCAACTGTTTCTGCTCTGTCTGGCTTGAAGTACAAAAATGCTTTGATTTGTTTCCTTCATAGTCTTTAATGAAAACAACCAAATGAGTCATTAATGATTCTGATGTTTTCAGAGACTGTACCCATTCAGTTTGGTTGCCCCAAACCATAGCAAAAATTGACTCATTTGTCACATTTTTCCATTTGGATCAAAACAAATCTACATGCCAATGTAGCCTTTTCTTATTGCTAGTGATGTTCAGGTAGTCCACCAATTTAATATGGATTTTGCTCTTTGATATGCAGCTCTTCATGTTTTGAGGTCTTGAATTAGAATGGAGCAATTTAGTTTTCTTACTTTGCATTTTAAAATGTATTATTTTCTTGAACTTATGAATCTGATATTTCTTGTCAATAAGGTATTTCTTGACTGAATTATGGAAAATATATATATAAATTTTAATAATATTAAGAATTCAATAAAACCATATAAAAAAAAGATGGTAACTTTACAATTGAGTACATGGGTTCCCATACACTGTAATTTTAAATTGTGCATGCATTTGCATATTTATGATTTAAAATTCCCTACTGCGCATATGTGTGTTCCTACTTTTAAGCAGTTACTTGAGCAAACATTCTTTGTGTATCTTCCTTAGGACTTTGCGGCTTTAACACATTCAGGTAAGCGTATTTTAAAACATGCTCTTGTGAAGGACATTCCAAGTTTTATCAATTAGTCCACCAGTTTGCCCAGTCTGTCTTGCAGTCATCCAGACCCTTCTGGCTTTTCAACCTGTGCTCGTCCCAGTTGACCCAGACCCCTCACCGAGTCATTTTAGGCCTAAACAGAGATTTATGCAGATTTACACCTCATCAATCGCAGAAGTAAACATGTGCAGCTAACAGCCTGTCATGTGCTGCTGCCACCAGATTTAAAATACGGATTTACGTGTTTAAATTTTGGCCCCATCCTGGAACACCCTGGACACGTCCCAACTCTCCCACCCCCCTCTTCTTTTTACTCAAGCATGTGTATGTATGCACATAATTTGAGGATTTTAAAATATGTGCTGCTCACACATGACCCATATACTCACGTGTACAGGACTTTTAACATGTGCAATGCTTTTTAAAATTCACCCCAAAAAGTTTAGCTACTACAGTCACTTTATTTTAGCTGCTATACTAGTGTAGCTGCTTTATTATGCCATCAGCCATTCTTACAGTTTACTTTGGTGAAGCTGATCAATATTGAATAGATATGCAAACAGAAAATATGCAATATTGAGTAAATACGTAAACAGACTTTTCTTAGTTTCCCCTCTTCATGTCTTGATAAAGATACATAATGTGTTTGTTGGTTTTGGGAGTCATACAAAAATTGCTAACTTCAAAGTATGTTCTTGGCTATAGTCCTAGATTTCCCACCAGGCCAATTGGCACTGCAATGAAAAGGATCTCTCCTATATTCTGGTGGCACTTTCTCATAAGCAATTTCTCAGCCTGATCAACAGCTTCTAATCAGAGCAACTCCCTTGAAGGATCATGGTCTAATGGCATTTAGGTCATTCTAAAATAACATTCTTGTTGGCCCCCTATAAATGGGTAGGTTCAACAGTAAGTTGAGTGGTGCTTATAAGAAACTACTACTGAGAGAGAGGAGAAGGTGCCTCTTTCACTGTGAGATATGTTTGGAGGAAGAACACCCCTACCACTTTCAGGCTTCATCTGCATTCACCCTTGCATTTTTGGAAGGGGATCCCCCTCCCCCATGCCTCAGGGGGAGGGGAATCCCCTGCCAGACAGTTTCCAGGGCTGTGTTTCCAAAATAGTACAGTGGAATTTTCTAGTATAAGCTCCAGAAGTTTGTTATTCTCTTGTTGCGATGGAGAAGGTATAGAGAAGGGCAACCAAAATGATAAATGGGTAGGTTCAACAGTAAGTTGAGTGGTGCTTATAAGAAACTACTACTGAGTTAGAGGAGAAGGTGCCTCATTCACTATGAGATATGTTTGGAGGAAGAACACCCCTACAACTTTC
Source organism: Rhinatrema bivittatum (assembly GCF_901001135.1). Taxonomy (NCBI): domain Eukaryota; kingdom Metazoa; phylum Chordata; class Amphibia; order Gymnophiona; family Rhinatrematidae; genus Rhinatrema; species Rhinatrema bivittatum. The sequence goes on along the minus strand of NW_021820823.1, from coordinate 89,968 downwards.
AGGCTTCATCTGCATCCACCCTTTCATTTTTGGAAGGGGATCCCCCTCCCCCATGCCTCAGGGGGAAGGGAATCCCCTGCCAGACATTTTCCAGTGCTGTCTTTCCAAAATAGTACAGTGGAATTTTCTAGTATAAGCTCCAGAAGTTTGTTATTCTCTTGTTGTGATGGAGAAGGGCAACCAAAATGATAAAGGGGATGGAACAGCTCCCCTATGAGGAAAGGTTGATGAGGTTAGGGCTGTTCAGCATGGAGAAGAGATGGCTGAGGGGGGATATGATAGAGGTCTTTAAAATCATGAGAGGTCTTGTACGAGTAAATGTGAATTGATTATTTACACTTTCAGATAATAGAAGGACTAGGGGGCATTCCATGAAGTTAGCAAGTAGCCCATTTAAGACTAATCAGAGAAAATTCTTTTTCACTCAACATACAATTAAGCTCTGGAATATTTTGTCAGAGGATGTGGTTAGTGCAGTTAGTTTAGGTGGGTTTAAAAAAGGTTTGGATAAGTTCTTGGAGGAGAAGTCCATTAACTGCTATTAATCAAGTTGACTTAGGGAATGGCCTCTGCTATTACTGGCATCAGTAGCATGGGATCTTCTTAGTGTTTGGGTAATTGCCAGGTTCTTGTGGCTTTGTTTGGCCTCTGTTGGAAACAGGATGCTGGGCTTGATGGACCCTTGGTCTGACCCAGCATGGCAATTTCTTATGTTCTTATCTATTAGCAAGGTTGTGGACTGGCTTCTGAAGAGCTTGTACAAGACTCTTATTTTAATTCCTTTCACTTCTTCTTCATACTTTTCTCCTTTTCCTCATCTTCATTCTCTTCTTTTGCACCTTATCTTCCTTTATTTGATGAGATATCTATGGCATGTCCATTTGGTTTGTTTTTATTTCTGTAATCTCTTATAACCTTCTCTTGGGGTTCAAATCTTATCTACTTCTCCATACAGTGCTGCCAAACAACCCCCATGTGCCAGACTTACTTTTATAGGAAGGGAGTGGAGCCACAAAGAAATGTGAACTGAGCATGGCTGGCTATGGGAACAGAGCTAGGGCAGGGAAAAAAAAGGTGTTTAGCACTAATTTTTAGCACCAGGTACCTAATTTAGCTGTCTATATCTAGTCAAATGGATAGCAGGTCTAAGTTTCGAAGCCTACAGTAAGTTTTAAATCCCTACATGTACCCAATGTTTGATTAAAACTAGGCTCCTAACTTAAATTCCTGATTTAGGTCCCTAAATTCAAGAGCCAGTTGTTTGTTTTTTTTATCTCAGCCTTTAAGAGGTCTATATTCAAAGGATTTGTCTTCGTAACCTTTGAAGTTACCCAGACAAAAAATTAAATTTCTAAATTTCTCACAGCTCCCTGGCTAAATTTTCTCTGAGTAACTCATTACCTGCACAACATTTATCCAGATTTTAAAAAGGGAGCAGAAGGGGCATTTTGTAGAATGGGAGAAACGTTAGCTGATGAATGTTGATATTCAGTGCTTTGTGACTAAAGTTAGAGTCTGGTTGGAAAAAGTAGCTGCCCTAAAGATATCCAATTAACTTTAGCAAGATGTTCCTTGGAATACCTGTTTAAAGTTACCCATGTAAAGTCACATAGGTAACTTTCTCACTCACATTGGCTCACTGAATATCAATCTTTTGGATTTCATCTGAAAACTTAGGCTCCTAATTTATAGGATCATTTATCAAATCGTGTTATGGCATTTTTGCATGTGTTAACGTGTTTTTGCATGCAAAACAATGCCTTAATGTGTGTGAAAACACCTTAATGCATGCAATAAGCACCATAATGCATGGTGCGATGCAAATTTTTAAAAGGGGAGGAGTCCAGGGTGGGATTTCCAAAAAAAGTGGGCACAATATTGCATGGTTTTAAAGCCAGAAATAACTACACCTTTTTCAATTGTGTTAAGCTGTGTGATGTTGTGTGTTATGCCCATAATATAATTTTTGATTTTTTCATGAATTCTGTTGTGGGTATTTTGGGATGGGAGTGAAGTAGGGAGGGAGAGAGAACGAGCCTCTGTGATGGTATCATAGTAAGCAGCTATTTATGCTACTATAGGAGGCCCACCTAGTAAGTCAAGGTGAGGTTTAGGTAGTAGTGTAGTGGGACCAATTTTACATGCAGAGTGAGACATTCGAGCAAAACAGTACACTCTTGTGAAGATTTGATGTCATTCAGAGTGAGGAAACTCATAAAAAGATGAGATTTGTACAATGTTCTGTCAACCTAGCTTGATGTTACCCAGGTAGAGAGTCCATCAAGCTAGGTTGAGAGAACATTGTACAAATCTCATCACATCAAATCTTCACAAGAGTGCACTGTTTTGTTCGTACATCTCACTCTGCATGTCAAAGGGGCCCCTAACCCTACACTACTACTTAAACCTCACCTCGAGTTACTTGGTGGGCCTCATATAGAGGTATAAATACCTAATTACTAGCACTTATAGCTAGGTTCTTTCTCTCTCTCTATCTCTTGTTAAGACCCTAACACAATTTTATATTAGGTGCCTCTTACTAAAAATCAGTATTAAGTACCCACTTTTTTGCTCACTCCCATAGACACCTACTTTTAAGCTTTTAATTGAGGAGCTTACTAAAACTAGGAATCTAAATTTAAGCACTCAGCTCTAGTGAAATTGCAAAAAGGCCAACTTAAGAGACCAGCTTCCAAAATTAGGCACCTGAACCCCTTGAAAATTCTCTTGAAATAAGAAAACAGACATATACCAATAAAACAAAATGCCTTTCTGCTCAGTTTTGTAGTGGGGGGGGGGGGGAGTGTTTCATTATTTTATGGAGAATTTCCATCAGTATTGTAATTATATTCTTCTGTAATATCTTAAAGTTTGAATAAATGTATTGATGGCTGCTTTTAAAAAAAAGATGCCTAGAGATACATGGTATGCCATGAACTTCCCAAGGTTGCTTAAAAATGTTTCTGCCAATATCAATAAATCCTTCACCATTCATAATGGGTTGCCTTAATTAAAGAATCAAAATCATATATTCAAAGGCTGCTGGAAGTTATTTTTACAGTCAATCATGCTTTAACTACAAGTTTCATCTAAATATTTATTTCACTATATACACATGGGCACCTAAAGAAGAATAAAGTTCAGGAAGTTTCCAAAATGCATTTCTATTAGAAGAATGAAGCATAAGAACATAAGAACCTAATAAATTGCCATGCTGGGTCAGACCAAGGTTCCATCAAACCCAGCAACCTGTTACCAACAGAGGCCAAAAAAGGCCACAAGAACCTGGAAATTACCCAAACACTAAAAAGATTCCATGCTACTGATGCAATTAATAGCAGTGGCTATTCCCTAAGCAAACTTGATTAATAGCAGTTAATGGACTTCTCCTCCGAGAAATTATCCAAACCTTTTTTGAACCCAGCTACACTACATTAACTGCACTAACCACATCCTCTGGCAACAAATTTCAGAGCTTTATTGTGCATTGAGTAAAAAAGAATGTTCTCCAATTAGTCTTAAATGTGCTACTTGCTAACTTCATGGAATGCCTCTTAGTCCTACTATTATTCAAAAGTGTAAATAACCGATTCACATCTACTCGTTCAAGACCTCTCATGATCTTAAAGACCTCTATCATATCCCCCCTCAGCCATCTCTTCTCCAAGCTGAACAGCCCTAACCACTCCAGTCTTTCCTCATGGGGGAGCTGTTCCATCCCCTTTATCATTTTGGTTACCCTTCTCTGTACCTTCTCCATTGCAACTATATCTTTTTTGAGATGCAGTGACCAGAATTGTACACAGAATTCAAGGTGCAGTCTCACCATGGAGCAATATAGAGGCATTATGACATTTTCCATTTTATTAACCATTCCCTTCCTAATAATTCCTAACATTCTGTTTGCTTTTATGACTGCTGCAGCACACTGAGCCGACGATTTTAAAGTATTATCCACTATGATGCCTAGATCTTTTTCCAGGGTGGTAGCTCCTAATATGGAATCTAACATCATGTAACTGCAGCAAGGGTTATTTTTCCCTATATGCAACAACTTGCACTTGTCTACATTAAATTTCATCTGCCATTTGGATGCCCAATCTTCCAGTCTTGCAAGGTCCTCCAGTAATGTATCACAATCTGTTTGTGATTTAACTACTCTGAATAATTTTGTATCATCCGCAAATTTGATAACCTCACTCGTCATATTCCTTTCCAGATCATTATATATATATTGAAAAGCACCGGTCCAAGTACAGATCCCTGAGGCACTCCACTGTTTACCCTTTCCAACTGAGAAAATTGACCATTGAATCCTATTCTCCATTTCCTGTCTTTTAACCAGTTTGTAATCCACGAAAGGACATTGCCTCCTATCCCATGACTTTTTAGTTTTCTTAGAAGCCTCTCATGAGGGACTTTGTCAAACGCCTTCTGAAAATCCAAATACACTACATCTACCGGTTCACCTTTATCCACATGTTTATTAACCCCTTCAAAAAAATGAAGCAGATTTGTTAGGCAAGACTTCCCTTGGGTAAATCCATGTTGACTGTGTTCCACTAAACCATGTCTTTCTATATGCTCTATGATTTTGATCTTGAGAATAGTTTCCACTATTTTTCCCGGCACTGACATCAGGCTCACTGGTCTATAGTTACCCAGATCTACCCTGGATCCTTTTTTTAAATATTGGGGTTAATCTTCTGTATGCTTTGTGTATATATATATATATTTTTTCTTAACCAGAATACTACCAGAACAGAACACCAAAAGTTTTTGTTTCTTGTTTACATCCTCTTAATCTGCCACTTGAAAAAATAATAAAATGGTGTCATTTATTTTGGAGACCTCGGCCCATAGTGGAAGGAAAAATGAGATGGAGGGTTCTGCTCTGGTATACTGACTTAAGTGGCAGATCTATTGATGGCCCTAGCATTGAGCTTTCAATGACACATTTCAGTGTATGACAGTGGCCAGGCTTCCTCATCTCAAGGCTATCATTTTGTGTTGTATTGACATAGGTTCCAGCATGACTCAAATTATATACTGTAGATTCAAAATCATTAAAAGTAGATAATAGTTGGGTTAGCTAATATGTACTATGAGATGAATAGCAACTTTTACTAGTCAGGCATTTACAATGATTAAACTGTTGCTCAGCTGAGATTTTGAAAGATTTTTTGTTGTTGAGGTTTTTAGCATATCTGCAATGTGCATTATCCCTAATGTCTTTGCTTTCACACTGCTGAGTTTACAAGAATAATTATTTATGCCACACTTTGATTATCTTGGGAAGTAAACTAGATTTTTCAGACACTAATTAAGACTAAGCTTGCATATAAAATTATACCTTAAAAATCAGGTACAGAATTAGTAAATGCAAAGTGCAAAACAACCCCATTTCATACAAGAGGAGAATTTGTGTTAAAGAGAAAAATGTACAACTAATCCATCCCCTGAAGTAATGTAATCCTGAGTTTATATCATATGGTTTATGGGAATTTATTGGAATATACAACAGGGTTCATGTAGTGTGTCACAAGGTGAAGCCTGTTCGCTGGTGATTTACAAGCAGCATGTGCCTGCGCAACTGTAATTTATAGAACACAGATGGTCAGGGATTGCCCCTGCTGACTTGTAGCTGAATAAGAAACTGAGCCCCGTGTGTCATCTGCTGCGGGTACCTATGCTCCACTTCCCCAAATTATGCACTGACATAGATTTCTAGTCTAATCAGGAAGGTTCCGGAGCTCTCTTCTTCGGAAATAATTGTCTATTTCAGCAGGATATAATTTTTTTTTTAATTGTTAATGCATATCATTTAAAATACTGAAAGAGAAATGTTTATGTTGACAATATGTTTTTTTTTAAGTTTGTTATGTTGATGTCTATTTTGTTGCCTGAGTGCATTGATAAAGGCAAATGTCAAACCACTTTTATTTTGTCCTTCTAAAACAAATATCTCTGAACTTTTGAAAACATTTAAGTATGCATTACTGTAATTCTGAAATGCACTCCTGTCATATTATAAGAAATCGTGCTCTTTTAGACTTTCAGATACAATCACTTCAACACCATTTTGTAAGACTCAGAGTATCTGGCACCTTAAGCAATGGTATCCTAATGCACTCTAATCTCTCATTTTAAAATGCTAGTTAATCAGCTTTTTAATTCTCAAATTAAGTTTTGACTATAAACTTCCAGATCAGTTTTCAGTACATCTGTTTAAACTCCCTGGCACGCTAAACTCTTTAGGTTGTTGCTTAAAGGTCTCTAGATTCAGAAAAAAGGAATCACTTGAAGTTCATATTTTATAGCTACAGCCCTTGCTTTTACTCATATGGTCATATTTCATATTGCAAGGAAATAACTTTTACTATTAGATAACTGCTGTACACATATTAAAAGAGTCTGGATCCCTTGCGCTGGCAATCTAACAGTTAACAAAAATTTCACCAAGGTTACTTAACTTTTCTGCTCAGTAAGAGCTTTGACTGTACGTCTTGAAAGTTAAAAATAAAAAAAAATAAAATCCTAGGCTGTTTTCTTATCAAGTTAAAAAATGAAAAAAGGGAACCAGAAGGAGAGCTGTAATGGAAAGAAAATTGACAGCCTCTCAAAACTCAGGTGGCACTTTCCCTTTCCAGTTAATTACGGTTTTAATTACACGGCTTCTTGTGACTCCTTGATACCTAATAAACCAGACTCTGTGGGGTGGCAAAGTTGAGTTTTGCTTGAACTGCAGGTGTAAGACTCAGCATGAAACATAAATCAGCTTCTTAAACATGTTCCCAGGGTGTGTTCAAGCTTTCCCTTCCTGTTTGCTTGTAAAAATCACATATTTTCACCATTGTTGGTATAGAAATGATTGAAACAGGGAATAAAAGCTCTGGATCTTTGGTTCAGTGGTCCCAGTAAAGAATCTTTTTCCATAGGCACTTGCAGTACAACACAATGTTCCTTTTCTAAGGTAGGATTTTATATAGCTTGAGCATATATTAAAAGACAAAAGTATGTCTTATAAAATGACCATTTTCAACTGAGGATGAAGTGCACTGTTAACCCGCCACTGGACGCGCGTTTTCCCTTACCCCTTATTCAGTAAGGAGCCGAAAACACGCGTCCAATCCGCCGAACCTAATAGTGCCCGCAACATGCAAATGCATGTTGATGGCTCTATTAGGCATTCCCGTGTGATACAGAAAGTAAAATGTGCAGCCAAGCTGCATGTTTTATTTATTTATTATTTTTATATACCGACATTCATCTCAATTGAGACATCACACCGGTTTACATTCAGGTATTGTAGGTATTTCTCTATCCCCAGAGGGCTTACAATCTAAGTTTTTGTACCTGAGGCAATGTAGGGTAAAGTGACTTGCCCAAGGTCACAAGGAGTGACAGTGGGACTTGAACCTTGGTTTCCTCGTTCGTAGTCCACTGCTCTAACCACTAGGCTATTCCTCCTCAAAGGTAGGCGCTAATTTCTTTGGGCACCGGCGATATTAAGTTGGAGGTCCCGAAACTTCCAAAAGTAAAAAAATAAAATAAAATAAAAATTTGAAGTCGGCCGGCAGCTGTCAGGTCGAAAACCAGACGGTGTCCGGTTTCCGAGCCCATGGATGTCAGCAGGCTCGAGAACCAACACCGGCAAAATTGAGCATCGGCTATCAAACCCGCTGACAGCCGCCACTCCGGTCCAAAAGGAGGCGATAAGGACACGCTACTGTCCCTAGCACCTCCTTTTGCCCATTTTTACTGCCGGGCCTCATTTAAATAAAGATTCGCGAGCACAGGAGAGTGGCCTGTGCGCGTGCCGGGAGAGTGGGCGTTCGCCCGCTCTCCCGCAGACTTTACTGAATCAGCCCGAAAGATAGTAATAAACATATATGGAGTCTATAGCACTAGCATTTTTGAGCCAAGGTAACGCTCTTCTTTAATCAGTGAAGAACCTTAAAAAGTTTAGAGGTCCATATTGAGGTTATTTGTCCAGCTAAGTTAGGGATTTAGCCAGTCAAACCATAGTTTTTGAATTTACTGCCATGGTAAATGGCTTCAACTTAACCAGTTTTTAGCTGGATAAAACGTAACAGGAAAAAGCAGGGATGCTCTAGGAGTGTTTGGGGGTAGGCCCAACTAACCCCAACAGTCATCAAAAAAAGTTAAGTTATTAAAAAGAGGTGCGTTTATGGAAATTTGTAAGTTACTGCACCATACCACAGCATGCACTGCAAGAAACCCTATTTTTTGAGAGAGAGAGAAAGAGAGAGACAGAGACTATCTACAAGGCCCTCCTAGTATTTAAGTATTTATATCTCTATAGGAGGGCCACCTGATAGTTCAAGGTGAGGTGTTAGTGGTGGTTTATGCTTTTCCTGTTCTGTTTCCTTTTGCTGTCCTTTACGCTCTCCCTTGATCTGTATGTATCCTTTTCTATTTTTGTACTATACTGTACAGTGCTGATGTAGTTTTTATTGTCTCTCTCCTGTGAAGCCTAAGGTCAATTATGTTGGTGGGTGCACACACTTAGCTGCACTGTTTATTAAGACTTGCTAGCGTTATTAGAGTTCACCACTGGCATTTGCAAGATGGAGCTCTTGCCATGAGAGTCTGTCTTCCTCCTACTCCCTAACTTTTAACAACCCAAAAAGAGAATCTTTTCTGGTGCTAAATGCATACCCTGAGTGTTGTCTGGATGGCTTTTTGTACTTTTGTTTTAGCTAGTGAGAAATAAAAGAATAATTGATACACCATAGGCTATGTTTAGAAGAGACAGTAGTCTGTGTTAGGTAAGATCGACACAATTACTCTGCAACTCATGCATTTCTCGACTCAGGATAAAGTATTTTATTGTTGACTTTGGTATATTTTTACTATGAATGTAGTTCTGATGGCTAAATGTGAGACAATAAATATGCCACAGTCTCTGCTTATCAATGGAGTAGGGTTTCCTATAAAATCTCCTGAGAATTTTTCTAGCTGGGCTATTTCAAACTACATAAAGATGCTGTATTGCCAGTATCAGAAAGTGATACAACACTATAACTCCTTTCTGGAAGTGTTCAGCTTGATTTTCCTATTGCTGAATTCTACTCTCATTCCACCTTTTTTAGGATGCATAATTTATCTCCTCATTGGTCACATTGGGCTTCTTCACCCACTCTCTTGTATTACAGGATCTATATATTTGAGTAATTTATCTCCTCAGCAGGAGGGTCACTCCTCTAACCTGGAATACAAAATTGCTGGCAAGTCTGAGAACTTTTGTCTCAGAATTCAGGAATTATTCACTTATTTCACTTCATCCAGCATTCATTCAAACAACTATCTATTTAAGCTACAATCACTATACCACAAGAAAGCTAGTATTAAATTAACCCTGACTAAACCAAGTCCTACCAATATTCTAGATTTCCTTTATTTAAAACATCTCACACTCATATAAGAACATAAGAACATGCCATACTGGGTCAGACCAAGGGTCCATCAAGTTTAGCATCCTGTTTCCAACAGTGGCCAATCCAGGCCATAGGAACCTGGCAAGTACCCAAAAACTAAGTCTATCCCATGCTACTGTTGCTAATAATAGCAGTGGCTATTTTCTAAGTCAACTTCCATAGCCAGTAGTCACACTATAGCTTTTGCTACTCCTTGTGGTCCAGTTTTAACTACAGTCCTCTGTTTGATTTCCAACACAGCTCTCATGTATTCTAAAACTGTCACAGGTTCTTCAGCATTCAAGAAAGCCTTGGGCCTGTGATGATGTGTACACAGAATGTTACATTCCTGACCAAGACAGTGCATAGGAAATCCTAGACCAGCTCTTTTTCCCTTTTATTACTGTTATGCTAAATACTGGAAATGTTTGAAGTACTTAGGGATTTTCCAACATGTGTTTTTTTTTTTAACCCAACAAAAGTGTGCATTGTCTGCTTTTTGGAGTTACTATGCTGTCCCTGTCATAGGCTGCTTACTCTGAGCTCCCAGTTCCATGGAAATTGCTTTGGAATGTTACAGTCTTTTCACTTGTGCTGGGCTGACAGACTCTATCTCTTAACAGTTTGTCAAGGTAAAACCTGGACTGGATCACAGAAAAGCCACTGGACTGGTGTTACATGCACATAAAACTTAAATTTCAGCTTTGAAAAACTCTTGCAATATGTTTCACAGGTCAAAAGAAATGAAGTTCAACACCACCCTGTATTAACAAACATGCCCATTTAAGCCATAAAACCTTATGCTAGTACTAATACCCAAATTAGAAATTTTGCAAAATCTACAGTCAAAATAAGAATTGAATAAGGGTTCCCACTCTCTCCTTATATCCACTTACCCAATATCACTTAGAATTCACATTTTTTAGATTTTTATCCCCCAAATCATCTTGACTAAATCGGGGCTGTTTTTGTTTCTAAAAGTGACTTTTGGGACATGGCAGGGGCAACCCTGATGTCCCTGAGGTCTGCCCACCTGCACCTTATCTTTATTTTATCTAATTTATTTTTGATACTTTTATACTCTCTCCTGGGCTGAGACCACTGATGCCTGCTAATGTCAGCAGGATTGTGGTCTGCTCCTAGTTATTGTGTAGGGGACTTTCCCAGGGTCCCTGACACCTCCTACAGCCCCTCCTGCACATTTGCAGTGGCGCTTATTAATTTTATTCACCGCCATGGCTAAGATATCAGTAGGCGTGACAGCAGCAACTTCACAAACTCAACTGTCCACTCTGCCCCTCCCTCCTGCATCCTCGCTGATTTTCTCATGTATGGCGGGAGCCTCTTCTTGCTCCTGCAGCTCTCACTAGGGGTCCTCCTGCTCCCAGGCCTTAATCCTGCAGCCTGATGTTGTGAACAAGTTTCCTGCAGCTTTTCTCCTCCCATAGTTTATTTATTTATTTATTTGTCTTTTTTTTATACCGTCGTTAAGTAGCTTCTGTCACAACGGTTTACAATAGGCACATAAAAATAAGGATGCTGAAACATTAATTTACACAGGTGCCATATTGGTCCGGTACATAGTTTTTTAAAATAAAATAATTGGAATGTGATACAATACTGTTCGGAGTTTTTTCGGAATTAAAAGCAATGCTAACTTTATAAGTGTCACTTTATCTTATAGTGATGGATGATAAGACAAAGTAATATAAAAATAAAATACAGCTACACACATATTGATTGTGATGGTGTGTGTTTGATTTTCATTTTCATTTGTTCCTACCTCACAGTTCGCCGGCTTCACTACTCCACATATTCTCTTTGATAAGCTTGCTTAAATAGCCAGGTTTTTAAGCTTTTTCGAAAGGATTTGCTGTCACTTTGTAATCTTAACTCTAAAGGCATGGTGTTCCACAGTATGGGTCCTGACAGAGATAGAGCTCTCTCTCTTTCTTGAGTGAGTCTTGCTGTTTTTATTGATGGAATTGTAAGGAGTGCTTTGTTAGCTGATCTTAGATTTCTGTTTGGTACGTGAACGTGGAGGGCTGTGTTAAGCCAATCTGCTTTTATGTTATGTATTAATTTATGTATGGTGCAAAGTGATTTGTATTGAATTCTTTGTTCAACTGGTAACCAGTGTCACTCGGCTAGGGTTTCAGTGATGTGGTCTTTTTTACTTTTTCCGGTCAAAATTCTTGCAGCGGTGTTTTGTAGAATTTGTAGTGGTCTGAGTGATGTGTATGGTAGACCTACTAGTAAGGCATTACAGTAGTCGGTGCTTGCAAAAATCAATGGGGTGGATTTTAAAAGCCCTGCTCACGTAAATCCGCCCGGATTTACGCGAGCAGGGCCTTGCGCGCCGGTGCGCCTATGTTCCATAGGCCTACCGGCGCACGCAGAGCCCCGGGACTCGCGTAAGTCCCGGGGTTTTTCGAGGGGGGCGTGTCGGGGGGCGTGTCGGATCGGCACGGCGTTTTGGGGGTGGGATGCAGCGTTTCGGGGGCGGGCCCGGGGGCGTGGTTTCGGCCCAGGGCGGTCTGGGGCATGGCTGCGCCCTCCGGAACCGCCCCCAGGTCGCGTCTCGGCACGCTAGCGGCCCGCTGGCACGCGGGGATTTACTTCTCCCTCCGGGAGGCGTAAATCCCCCGACAAAGGAAGGGGGGGGCTAGATAGGGCCGGGGGTGGGTTAGATAGAGGAAGGGAGGGGAAGGGGAGGGGAGGGCGAAAGCGAGTTCCCTCCGAGGCCGCTCCGATTTCGGAGCGGCCTTGGAGGGAACGGCGGCAGGCTGCGTGGCTCGGCGCGTGCCGGCTACATGACATCGGCAGCCTTGCGCGTGCCGATCCTGGATTTTAGCTGATACGCGCGGCTACGCGCGTATCTACTAAAATCAAGCGTACTTTGTTTGCGCCTGGTGCGCCAACAAAAGTACGCGAAGGCGCACTTTCTTAAAATCTACCCCAATGCTTGTAGCACTGAATGAAAGTTGGTAATTGTTAGCAGTGGTTTGAGTCTTCTGAGAACCATGAGTTTGGTGTATCCCTCTCTCACTTTTAAGGATATATGTTGTTTTAGGCTTAATTCTGAGTCGATTATAACTCCTAGGTTCCGTACCTTCTCTGCTAGTTCTATTTTTTGGTTGTTTTTGAGTGTGATTGTGTTTTGAATGATCTCATTCTTTTTGCGTTCTAAGTGTAGGAATTCCGTTTTTTCAATATTGATTACTAGCTCCATTTGGTTTAGTAGTTGTTTTATGATATCAAGGTACATATTAGCTAAGTTTAATGTTTTTTCAATAGTTTCATCTATGGGTAGTATTAGCTGAATGTCGTCAGCGTATATAGTGTGTTATGCCTAGACCGGCTAGTAGGTAGCACAATGGTAATAGGTATATGTTAAAGAGGGTAGCAGATAGAGCTGACCGCTGTGGAACCCTTGTTTGTAGGTGTATTTTCTCTGACATTACGTCTTTGATTTGAACTTGGAAATATCTGTTGCTTAGATATGATCCAAACCATTTGATAGTTATGTTACTTAAACCTATTTCCTTTAGTCTATTTAAAAGGATGTCATGATTTACAGTATCAAAGGCTGCTGAGAGGTCCAGCATCACAAAGATATAATGTTTGCCATTGTCGAATCCTCTCATTATGTTGTCTGTTAGTGCTAGCAGGAGTGTTTCTGTGCTATAGTGTTTTCTAAAGCCATGTTGTGATGGATACAAGATGTTATTATTATCTAAGTGTTCCGCTAGTTGCTTTTGTATAGTTTTTTCAATTAGTTTTGCGATTAGGGGTAGGTTTGATACTGGTCTGTAATTGCTCAGGTTAAGTGGGTCGCTGTTTTTCTTCTTTAGAATTGGTTTTACAATTGCCCCTTTTAGACTATCTGGCATGATTCCTTCCTCTAATGATAGGTTCACTATCTTTGTTAATGTTGGTGATACTGTGTTGGCTACTTTTTTTATTTCAGTGGTTGCTCTATGAGTCATAGAGTAGTTGCTCTATGACTCAGGCCCAGCTCCTTACCTCATGGCCTCTTTCACCCTCTTTCCTTTTTCTGCAGCTTAATGGTGAGCCCCCTTCTTAGGCCATCATCCCTCCTTGGCCACTCAGCAACACTAGCCACTGACCCACTCTGAACCCCCACCGCAGGCCTCCTTGAAAGGGTCTCATTCCAAACTCCAGCCCAAGCCCCTGGGACTCAGGTAGTATTGTTTTAAGTTAAGTTTGCATCCCCTATTTACACAAGCCATTCATATATCAATACAAAATTCCAGATATCATGAAAAACAAAACATATCAGCATCAAAGGCTTGCTTAAACAGCCAAACTTTTAAGTTCTTTTTAAATGTCATCACACAAGGCTCATTCTACAGTACATCTGGAAGAAAGTTCCACAGTTGTGGTCCAACCATGGAAAAGTCCATTCACATGTCTCAGCCAGTCTGACCTGGTGAAAAGAAGATGCATCCAGGAAATTTCATCCCTGAGACCTCAGCACTGTTGGGGAGTTATAGATTGTAAAAGGCCAAAAAAGCTGAGAGGTGTAAATTTTCAAAGATGGACAGCTGGCGCCATCTTTAAAAATGGCACGGGTCATCCATTGCTCCTACCATGTGACAGGGACCGGCCAATGGCACCGATAGCCCCTGTCACATGATAAGGGCAATTGGCGCCATTTTGTTTACTGGCAGCCGATGGCCCAAGAGCGGGAGATCATACCCGGGACCCTTGCTGGACCACCAGGTACTTTAGGAAAGTTTTGGGGGGTCAGGAGGGTGGGGGATTCTAAAGAATTCGATTTAAAGGGTCGCGTTGGGTTTTTTGTTTTTCGGCTCGGGCGAGCCAATAAAAAAAAAAAAACATATGGACCGCGGGAAACAGAATTTCCTGATGGTCCACGAAACCGAAACCGGAACCGATTCCGGCACCAATTCACATCCCTAAAAAACATAGTAGATGATGGCAGATAAAAACCAACAAAAAGGATACAATCAAAATTAGCTAAATAACTAACATTCACATAGTAACTCATAGAACGTAAACAATATCAGGGGAATGCATACAGTCTTGAAAACCATATATTCCAAAATATTTATTTCTCAAAATAAATACAGCTCTTTTTACAAAAATATATAAAATATTATTAATATAATCAATAAACCATCTAAATCCTTAAATTATTAATGATCATCTTCACCAACCTCCCTATATTACACATAAACCCCGCTAAAAAAATTAATCCTAAAAACCTCTTTACAATCATAAACATCCTAAAATACAAAAATGGTCATAAACACCTCCCCATCCCAAAATCCAGAAAACCTTTGTGGCACGCAGTACACATTCCGTCTAAACGGGGAAGACTACCACCACTTCCCCAGCCACCTAGGTCTTTTGACCTTGCCTCCTGGGGTCCCTGGCCCTATTTTTTATATTGTACAAATAATTAAGTTCTTAGAAATCTCCCTCCCCTCTTATATTTAAATTCATTTTGAGCCTGATATTCAAAACAGTACTTAGCCCTACTTATCCGGCTAAGTTGCACTGCTGAATATTCAGTTATGGTTAGTAAGTGCCACTTAGCTGGATAAGTCACTTATCTAGCTAAGGGCCTCATTTTCTAAAGTATCTCAGGCCTGCGATACTTTAGAAAATCGCGCTAATGGGGGGCAGGGGTTGAAATGGGGGGGGCGGTCCTGCGCTAGCCAGCAGCGATCGCACCTCCGCGGTGCGATCGCTGCCGGTTTCGCACCCAATAGTGCCACCGTGAAAGGTGGCGCTATTGGGCGCGAAATAGGACACGAAAAGACTCCTTACCTTTTCACCATCTGCGCCTTCTTTGCAGAGTCGGCCCCGGTGACGCCCCGACTCCTCCTCTTCCAGGGCCGACTCCGCCCCCATATCGCTAGCGCACGCTTGCGCTGATAACACAAGACTGCACTGCTAGCACAAGCGTGCGCTAGCGTTGGAAAATGAGGCCCTAAGTATTTATCCAGATATGTCAGGGGCAGGGAATGGACGTAATGAGGAGGAGTTGAGTTAGCCAGATTAATTATCCGGCTAATTCAGATATTCAGAGTTAACCAGATTGCTTATCCCATTAACTCTGGTCAGCCTACCAGACTCTCCTAAAGTTGGCCAGATAAACTTATCTGGCTAACTTTAGGACAAAGTGAGATGGATACATTTATCCGGCTAACTTTAAGATAGTTGTGTATATTATTTAGTGGCGTGGCATATCCCAGCTAAGTTAGCCAGATACGTATATCTGCTTTTCTTGCTGAGTCACACAGCAGCTGAAAATGAACCTCTTTATAGGTAGTTTTAAAGTTTTAAATTTTGATAATATATTTTCATTGATGTGTGTGTCAATTTTTTGCTAGATGCACATGCAAGTCCTTGTACACCCCCAGGCAGTCCCCCACACATTGCCATGCATATTCGTATCCATGCAGGTCTGTACATTATTTTCATTCCTCCACTCTGGTAACCTTACAGCTGCTTGTGGGTACCTTTTGTTTAAGAGGGTGTACAGTGTATGTCTGCTTCCTATGAATGAGCTTCCTATATTGGACACAACATAGCAGAGAGGTTTGTCAATATTGATTTCTTAGCTCTAGGCTTCCCAAACAATGGCTCTGAAAGTGTATTGGAGTCACTAAATTTTCACTGGTGGTTGGGGGGAACCAGAGCCTCAGGTGTCAGAAGGCTTAACACAACAGCAACATTAGGGAAAGGGGTGGGCAGCATCAGGATTTACATGCATACTTTCAATTTTCAAAAGTAGGTGTGCAAATTCACATGCACAAAGTTACACCTAGTGTCAAGTGGGTGTAACTTTATGTTTGTAAGCCACTGGGGGTTCTGTGTACACCTGCAAATTTTAAAAGTGGATTTATTTTCAAAGCGGATTTAAGTGATTTTGTAATCTACCTAGCATGCCTGGTCTAGTATACACTGGTATATACTTTAAAAAAAAATAAATGTACATAAATCTGCTTTGAAAATTTGAGTTAAACTCTGAGGGTAAAAAGTACCTGCAGAATTTAGCCTACAAGGACTGATGAAAATTACCCTCCCAATTTTTACCTACTAATGAAAACATTTTCAATTTGATGACTTTTTTGTTTCCTTAGAAATCTCTTTTGAAAGACTTTATCAAATGCTTTCTAATTCATTCTTTATCCACATCCAGAAATCTAAAATCCATCTTTCCTTTTCCCTCTTAAGCCATGTATCCAAATGACCTGTAATTTTGTTCTTAACAATAGTTTCCACTATTTATCCCCAAACTGATGTTAGGCTTATCAGTTGTTAGGGTGAAACCTAGACAGGGATTTGAACCAGTCAGTACCAGGGTTCAAGACAGGAATTCTAACTCTCAAATTATTTTTATTTAGTTATTTATTTATTTTACTTGTATACCATCATTCTGTTACACAATCACGGTGGTTTATGGGGAGGAGTAGTATAGTGATTAGAGCAGCAGGCACTGAACCAGGAGACCAGTATTCAAGTCCCACTGTCGCTCCTTGTGACCTTGGGCAAGTCACTTTACCCTCCATTGCCTCAGGTATAAATTTAGATTGTAAGCCCTCTAGGGATAGGAAAATACCTACAGTACCTGAATGTAATCCACTTTGAAGTACTGTGAAAAGTGGAATATAAAATTCTAAATAAATAAATAAATAAAAATAAAAATACAAAAACATTCAGTAACAAATTAAAAATAAATTTATGAAAGCGAATACAGAATCATAACATTTCACTTGCTTTTCTAACTCTCTATGGGCCTCATTTTCCATGCCGTTCGCACACAATAAGGGACCTTTCGCATGCGAAAAGTCCCTTATCGTGTGCGATACCAGGATGGGGATGGAGTCGGGGCGGAGTCAGCCTCGGAAGAGGAGGAGTCGGGGCGTCACCGGGGCCAACTCTGCGCCAACGCCGTGGACAGCGAAAAGGTAAGTGCCTTTTCGTGGCAGCTTTCGCTCCCAATAGCTTCACCTCCTATGGTGCTGCTATTGGGTGCGAAACCGCAGCAATCCCCCCGTTTCGGCCCCCCGCCCCTCATCTTCTAAAGTATCGCAGGCCTGCGAAGTTAAGGAATACTTGTATTCCTTAACTTTGGTCCTGCTATAGAGATAGCCCTATCTCTCACCTCACTAAGGGGCCGATGCAATAAAATTTGCGGAAAGCCTACCTAACATGATGGGAAGGGATGTCCATTTGTTTATTTCATTTTTGTTTTAGTGCATACTAACTCGATTTAGTGCTCAGTAAAATGAAACAAAAAAAAATACTAAAAATAAAATGAAACAAAACAAAAGCAAAACTGAATATTTTCTGGTTGCACATCCCTACTGATGGGTGCAATAGATTGCATGCATGTAGCTCTTATGCTAACTCATGAAAGAAAAGGAGTCCATAGGAAAAGGAAATCCTTTCATTTCCTTAATGTGCAAGCAGTGTGTGATCTATGCCTGAGAATACTGAATGTGGTGGCCAGATGGAATATATGTTTTTTTTGTTTTGTTTTTTTTAATGCCATACTGGGTCAGACCAAGGGTCCATCAAGCCCAGCATCCTGTTTCCAACAGTGGCCAATCCAGGCCATAAGAACCTGGCAAGTACCCAAAAACTAAGTCTATTCCATGTAACCATTGCTAATGGCAGTGGCTATTCTCTAAGTGAACTTAATAGCAGGTAATGGAATTCTCCTCCAAGAACTTATCCAATCCTTTTTTAACACAGCTATACTAACTGCACGAACCACATTCTCCGGCAACAAATTCCAGAGTTTAATTGTGCGTTGAGTAAAAAAGAACTTTCTCCGATTAGTTTTAAATGTGCCCCATGCTAACTTCATGGAGTGTCCCCTAGTCTTTCTACTATCCGAAAGAGTAAATAACCGATTCACATCTACCCATTCTAGACCTCTCATGATTTTAAACACCTCTATCATATCCCCCCTCAGTCGTCTCTTCTCCAAGCTGAAAAGTCCTAACCTCTTTAGTCTTTCCTCATAGGGGAGTTGTTCCATTCCCCTTATCATTTTGGTAGCCCTTCTCTGTACCTTCTCCATCGCAATTATATCTTTTTTGAGATGCGGCGACCAGAATTAAAGTGCATATAGCCCCAGTGCTACAGGAGTTGGAGTGGCTTCCACTTCCCTGACATTCACCTTTTGATGTAGGTACCCTCCAGTAACATGCTCCATTATTGAGTTGAGATCAGCAGAAGAATCTTTCCTACAGACTCCTCAACTATAAGATTTAAAACTAAGGAAGGCAGAAACCCAAGCATTATCATGCACTGAAGGGATCCATTTTCTGCTGCTCTCTGGCCAGCAGTTAGCTGGATAAACTTTTCTGGCTAACAAAGAATATTCTGTGGTACACCTGTGCCTCTGAATATACCTGGTATCTTAAAGTTAGCCAGATAAGTTTATATGGCTAACTTTTAGGGGTATGCATTTGTTTGCAACGTATTGGCCATCTTGTGCTCCTACTATGTGACAGGGGCTGACCAATGGCACCGGTAGCCCCTGTGACATAGTAAGGGCAAAGGCTATTGGCGCCATTTTGAATACTGGCAGCCGACGGCGTGAGTGTAGGAGATGGCTCCCGGACCCCCCGCTGGACCACCAGGGAATTTTGGTAAGTCTTGGGGGGTCAGGAGGGTGAGGGGTTGTAGTTAATTACATTTTAGCCAGGAAACGAATAAAAATGAACGCATGAACGTATAGGGGGCCCCCCTTGCCGAATGCAACGTATCTGCCCCCCGACGGATATGAATTCTGAAAGCAATGTGTGTGATCCCTCTGCACATCCCTACTAACTTTAGAACTGCTATTCATCAGTCCTAAATTGATCCATGACTGAGAACCCACCTCCTTAATGTGCACCAATCCACCTGTCTCCGGCACCTGATTTAATTCTAAATGGGGTAACAAAAATTTAAATAAATACCTATCCAATTGTTGCTGGGGCTACTAGAGTCTTGGGAGCTCCCAGCAGCCAGAAAAAGCCCAGAATTGCCACGATGAGTTTTTTAAAAATAGACAAATACTGCTCAGTGCGGCTGGTGCCACTTTTGCAGCAGCAGTGCTAGGAATGCTGCCACTGCCAGCTTACAGTGTCAGAGCTGTAATCAAAACCCCAACATAATTACAGTGCAGGCCAAGGGGTCCTCACAGACTTGGGGCAGTGATGTCAGTGAGAGGCTGCCTACACAATGCCTGTAAGAAAATTAAAGTTTAAAAATGAATAAAACTTAAACTAATGATCTTAAAAATGTAAAAAGGTGACATTTCAAAAGGGAAGCATGTAGAGAGGCTCCCATCTTAGTGTCAGCCCCTAGGAAGCACCTGACGAAACCAGCACAAATAAGTTTAATAAACTTTTACCTATTAATAAAAATTAACATTTTGCAAGTGTTGGTATGATTTAGGGGTACTTGTGACCTGACCACATCTGGAGTTTGGTGTCAGAAGTGAATATTAATTCAATTATCACACCCATTTTCCCAGGGGGTTCCTGTGATTGAAAAGTGATTAAAACCTGTCAGCAATTGGGGTTTGGTAGTGATGGTCACCAGGTGAGATCATATAAATATGGATGTAATGCTTGGTTTGGGGCAAAATATTTTATGTTAAAAATATAATTAACTGTAAAAATGTTAAAATAGCTATGATCATGAAAAGCCACAGGACTACTATATCATTTATTTAGAAGCTAACCTGAAAATTTGGTGTGATTTTGAACTGTGCAAGTAGAGTTTTTTATTGGTTTCATTTTCCCATTCATTTTAATGGGCAATCTAAAAAGTGGTAAAAACAAGTTCCATGTAGCTCTCACAGGAAAAAAAAAAAGAAAATTCATTGCCATCCCATAGACAATGCCATGGTAATACCATGGTAATGCTAGCCCATCTCAGAGTCTATGCCAAGCAGCTGGGTGATCAGGTCTGCATAGCAACACCAAGTTGAGGCAAAGCACAGAAAGATTTGAGAAGTTGCCTTAAAAGAATGTTTTGAATATACTAAAATTTCTTTTGAAAGCTGTGTTCCTTAGTCAAGGAGTTTTTTAATGGTTTCTTGGTGGATAAGAAAGTTTTTTGTTAAGTAGATTCTTGAAAGTATTTCAGAGGACTAAGGATCTCTTTTGAGGATTTGTTTTTTCAGAAAGCACATGGGGATTGAGACAGAGAGAGTCAGAAACCAAACCTAGACCCAATGCCATAATCCAACCCAGAGGCTATGTCCTGATGCTGAGGTCTATGACCAGACCCAGGCCCAACACCATGACCTGTCCCAGACCTAATGCCATAACCCAAACTGGAGGCTGAGTCTCAACAGTGAGACCTTGACCCAGACCCAGGCTCGATGGCACAACCTGACCCAGAGGCTGAGTCCCAATGATGGGGCCTTGGCCTGAACCTAGGCCCATCACCAAGACCAACCCGGAGGACAAGTCCTGATACCTGGACCTTGGCCTAAGCTGGAGCCCCAACCCAGGCTTGATGCCGCAACTTGATAGGGGGCTAGGACCCGACGTCAAGACCTAGAACCAGACCCAGGCCTAATGCCAGGGCCTCATCCAGGAGGCTGAATCCCAACACTTGGGTCTCAGCCCAGGGTCAGGCCCAGGCCTTGGAGCCTGGGCCTGGGAGCTCCTCTTCTCAGTCCTCTTCTTTCTTTGTCCATATGATAGTTTTTGCTAGGGTCATGGCAGAGTTAATTAACTCCAGTGGATGGCTCCATTTTGATGTATAGCATTGTATGGCCTCCCAGTCGGGTTGCAGCTTCAGGACCCAGCTTCTGGGTTGGGTCACAGCATCGTACCTTGTTCCAGGCCAAGGCCCAAGGTTCGGGACCTGGTCTCTGGGATAAGTTGCAGAGTCAGGCCTGGGTCTGGCTCGATGCCTCAACATCAGGATCTGGCCTTCAGGTTGGTGTTATGATATTGAGGTAATTGGTGGCTTCTTAGAGGCAACAGTGATAGTGACTCTACGGGGAGGAGCCCCATAGGGAACTGTAGCACCAGGCTAGACTCCGATGCACAAACACAGAGAATATATCTTTATTATGCAGCTTGTATGATTCACCAGAAGTGGCAGTAGAGAGTGGATCAGATAGAAACAGTCTGTGATCCTCAGCGGAGGTATAAGGCCCTGATGCAGATATCCAGTGAGGCGCTGTAGGAGAGACAGGCTGGCAGATGTTATTACACACTCCCTTGTAGCTGAGTAGATAGAGTTCCCAATAAGCAGTAGAGAGAGAATAGGTAGCCACAGTCTGTGATCCTCGGCAGAGGAGTCCCGTTCCACAATGGTGGTATAGGGCCTGATACAGATAGACAACGAGGAGCTGTAGATGGACAGACTGGGAGAAGTAGTACTCACTCTCTGTAGCTGATAGGTAGTGTTCCAGCAGGTAGAAGAACTGGTAGCAGGCACCAGGATAGACACACAGACCCTCAAGGAGCAATTACCTGGATTCAGTATAGGCACCTGGAAATAAGCAAAGGGCCCCCAAGGAGCAGATACCCAAGTTAGTAGAACCCCAGAGGGTGAAGATAACTTCCAGCAGCAGCAGAAGCAGCAGAGCAGCTTCAGACCGGAACAAATCCAATCAATTGCTAACTCAGCGAGAGTCAGCAAATGGGTAACCTTTTGTAGTCAGAAGCAGTGATGTCACTCGAGGGGGACACCCCCGAGGTTCGCACCAACACTGCTATAAAACATGAGGCGTGCATGTGCGCGTGCCCTAGGAGGCCTCAGGTCAACATGGCGGGATGCCATGCCAAAGTCTCTCCAGGGACGCCAGAGGGTGTAGCAAGGAGACGCTACATAGTATGGACAAAGGCTATCGGCACCATTTTGATTACTGGCAGCGATGGCGAGATCACTCTGGGACCCCGCTGGACCCCCAGGGACTTTTGGCAAGTCTTGGGGGGTCAGGAGGCCCCCCAAGCTTGCCAAAAGTCCCTGGGGGTCCAGCAGGGGTCCCAGAGCGATCTCTTGCCCTCAGGCCATCGGCTGCCAGTAATCAAAATGGCGCCGATAGACTTTGCCCATAATAAAATGTGCCCCTCCCCTCGTACTAACCTGAAAAACAAATTTTTCTCGTAGTTCGGGGTAAATCTGTTTTGGGGGCGGGGCCCCCAAATCATGACAAATTAGGCAATTTCATTGAAATTGCCTAATTCGTCAAAAACGAAGCACATCTCTACTTGTGAAAAGGTTAAGAATAATAATACATATTTTAGCCAAAGCACATTTTCATTTTAATACATTTATATATTTGAAGGAAAATGTAAAATATTAATTTTTCCTTTCCCTAATCACCTGAACCAAGGGGTTTTTGTTGGGATCCTTGAAGTTATACGAGCTATCCCAGATAGAACAAGTACTTTTCTATTTCCTGACATTGGTGAAGTTGTAATATTCTATCCAGTATTCCTGTCAGTGACAGTCAGAGAGTAGTGCTGAGCTGGGAAAGGTGACAGAGAAGAACTGTACTGCTGAGCTCTCTTACCCAGGCTCTTTGAGAGTAAAAAATACACCAGAAACAATTAGCAAACATTAACTGAGAGTGAATAGGTATGAATGTAAATCAATATTAATGGGTTTTTTTATTTATAAAAGTTTACAGTACATTTCAAGAAATTTTTAAACTTGAATTAGAAAGCAGACATTATAAAATATAACAATCATTATAAATTGAAAAATACATTAAATATCATTCTGCATATTTAGTCCTCAACTAGGAGGGGGAGATATACACAACTAGAGGAAAAATATACCATAATAATTAGGAAATCAAATGGATCTGCTTACGGGTAGCCTAATTATTGATCATGGCTTAGCTATAGACATTATGCACTCACTCCATAGCTGGCATGGGTAATATAGTAGTAATTGAAGATTTATCTTTCAAGAAATCTACCAACTGTTCTCGGGCAAAAAATATATAAGTATTATTGCAATATTTGATCACACAGTTGCATGGGTATTTCAATAAAAATAATGAACCCAACACTTGATTTCAACTGCAAAAATTGCCTTCTCCTGAGTTGTGTAGGCCTTGCCAGATCAGGGAAAGCTGCCACTTTCAAGCCCAAAAAGGTCTCAGTCCGGCTACGAAGAACTTTACAAAATAACCACTCTCTATCTGAATCTAACAGAAAAGACGCGATCAGCGTAGCAGATCTAATTTGGTCTTTCTGTATAGACTCTAAAATATTAGTAATATCAAGTTCAGGTTCGGATGTAACTGGCACAAGGATCTGAAAACCCTTATTAAGATCAGGATTCTTCTTATAAGGTGGTATATAATATACCCCTGACAGGGGAGGAAAAGCTTGTTCTGGTATCTTCAATACTTGGGATAAATATTAGGGATGTGAATCGTTTTAGGACGATTAAAATTATCGTCCGATAATTTTAATATCGTCTTAAACCGTTATGGAACACAATACAATACAGATTCTAACGATTTATCGTTATAAATCGTTAGAATCGTGAGCCGGCACACTAAAACCCCCTAAAACCCACCCCCGACCCTTTAAATTAAATCCCCCACCCTCCCGAACCCCCCCCCCAAATAACTTAAATAACCTGCGGGTCCAGCGGCGGTCCGGAACGGCAGCGGTCCGGAACGGGCTCCTGCTCTGAATCTTGTCGTCTTCAGCCGGCGCCATTTTCCAAAATGGCGCCGAAAATGGCGGCGGCCATAGACGAAAAAGATTGGACGGCAGGAGGTCCTTCCGGACCCCCGCTGGACTTTTGGCAAGTCTCGTGGGGGTCAGGAGGCCCCCCACAAGCTGGCCAAAAGTTCCTGGAGGTCCAGCGGGGGTCAGGGAGCGATTTCCCGCCGCGAATCGTTTTCGTACGGAAAATGGCGCCGGCAGGAGATCGACTGCAGGAGGTCGTTCAGCGAGGGTTCCGGCGCCTCGCTGAACGACCTCCTGCAGTCGATCTCCTGCCGGCGCCATTTTCCGTACGAAAACGATTCGCGGCGGGAAATCGCTCCCTGACCCCCGCTGGACCTCCAGGAACTTTTGGCCAGCTTGTGGGGGGCCTCCTGACCCCCACGAGACTTGCCAAAAGTCCAGCGGGGGTCCGGAAGGACCTCCTGCCGTCCAATCTTTTTCGTCTATGGCCGCCGCCATTTTCGGCGCCATTTTGGAAAATGGCGCTGGCTGAAGACGACAAGATTCAGAGCAGGAGCCCGTTCCGGACCGCTGCCGTTCCGGACCGCCGCTGGACCCGCAGGTTATTTAAGTTATTTGGTGGGGGATTTAATTTAAAGGGTCGGGGGTGGGTTTTAGGGGGTTTTAATGTGCCGGTTTTTTCGATTTTTCGATATTTTTCGATTTTTAACGATTTTTAACGATTTTTCACGATATTTTACCCCCCCAAACGGCAACAATACGATTCCCTCCCCCTCCCAGCCGAAATCGATCGTTAAGACGATCGAGGACACGATTCACATCCCTAATAAATATGTTGTCCACATGTCATGAGGGGTAACCAGCGGATCCTTCGGAAAGATAAGAAACCTGAAATTTTTTCCTCTGATTTGATTTTCTAACTGCTCCATTTGGTTTAATAATAGTTGGTTTTCTTTAATCATTTTGTGTCGGATTTTAAAAGCCAAGGAGTGGTGGGGGGGCAGAAGGAAAATTCCCTCCGAGGCCACTCCAGTTTCGGAGCGGCCTCAGAGTGAACGGAGGAAGGCTGCACGGCTCAGCGCGCGCAAGGTGCACAAGTGTGCACCCCCTTGCGCGCCGAGCCCGGATTTTATAACATGTGCTCGGCTTCGCGTGTATGTTATAAAATCGGGCATAGATTCGTGCATGCCAGGTTCAGCGCTGGGTTGAGCGCACAAATCTACGCCCATGCATAGCTGTTGTTGTATTCTCTAGACTATGGATTAAATAATCTCTTATTTAATTTAGTATATTAAAAGTGGTCTTTAAGACTATTTCACTTAATGAAAATTATATCTCATCTCTCAGTATATAATTTCCCTGAAAGTACATAAGAATATTGTCTATGTCAGATATAAGTATCTGAGCTGTGCTATTTGGATAGAGAAATAAGTGTTTGAATGAAAGGGTGATGTTTGCTTGCTCTCTGATTTGATCTATATGCTCAATCCCACTCACAATCATTTCCTTCATGAACTTAGTTAAGGAGAACATAATTATTGTTTATTTTTTAAATTAGTAAGACTAGAAGTAACTGAAGATGAAAAAGACCACATAAAGAGCAGCATATTAGTATGCAGAAGCTTGATGGTCTTAAGAAGCCAGTTTGAAAAGAAGTTGGCCGCAGAGGCAAAAACTCACAATAAAAACTTTTAAAATATATCCGAAACAGAAAGCCTGTGAAGGAATCAATTGGACCGTTAGATGATTGAGGGGTTAAAGGGGCACTTAGAAAAGATAAGGCCATCGCGGAAAGATTAAATGATTTCTTTGCTTTGATGTTTACTGAAGAGGATGTTGGGGAGGTACCCGTAATGGAGAAGGTTTTCATGGATAATGATTCAGATGGACTGAACCAAATCACGGTGAACCTAGAAGATGTGGTAGGCCTGATTGATAAACTGAAGAGTAGTAAATCACCTGGACCAGATGATATACACCCCAGAGTTCTGAAGGAACTAAAAAATGAAATTTCAGACCTATTAGTAAAAATTTGTAACTTATCATTAAAATCATCCATTGTACCTGAAGACTGGAGGATAGCAAATGTAACCCCAATATTTAAAAAGGGCTCCAGGGGCGATCCGGGAAACTACAGACCGGTTAGCCTGACTTCAGTGCCAGGAAAAATAGTGGAAAGTGTTCTAAACATTAAAATCACAGAACATATAGAAAGACATGGTTTAATGGAACAAAGTCAGCATGGCTTTACCCAGGGCAAGTCTTGCCTCACAAATCTGCTTCACTTTTTTGAAGGAGTTAATAAACATGTGGATAAAGGTGAACTGGTAGATATAGTATACTTGGATTTTCAGAAGGCGTTTGACAAAGTTTCTCATGAGAGGCTTCTAAGAAAAGTAAAAAGTCATGGGATAGGTGGCCATGTCCTTTCGTGGATTGCAAACTGGCTAAAAGACAGGAAACAGAGAGTAGGATTAAATGGGCTATTTTCTCAGTGGAAGGGAGTGGGACAGTGGAGTGCCTCAGGGATCTGTATTGGGACCCTTACTTTTCAATATATTTATAAATGATCTGGAAAGAAATACGACGAGTGAGATAATCAAATTTGCAGATGACACAAAATTGTTCAGAGTAGTTAAATCAAAAGCAGATTGTGATAAATTGCAGGAAGACCTTGTGAGACTGGAAAATTGGGCATCCAAATGGCAGATGAAATTTAATGTGGATAAGTGCAAGGTGATGCATATAGGGAAAAATAACCCATGCTATAGTTACACAATGTTGGGTTCCATATTAGGTGCTACAAACCTAGAAAGAAATCTAGGTGTCATAGTGGATAACACATTGAAATCATCAGTACAGTTTGCTGCGGCAGTCAAAAAAGCAAACAGAATGTTGGGAATTATTAGAAAGGGAATGGTGAATAAAACGGAAAATGTCATAATGCCTCTGTATCGCTCCATGGTGAGACCGCACTTGGATACTGTGTACAATTCTGGTCACCGCATCTCAAAAAAGATATAATTGCGATGGAGAAGGTACAGAGAAGGGCTACCAAAATGATAAGGAGAATGGAACAACTCCCCTATGAGGAAAGACTAAAGAGGTTAGGACTTTTCAGCTTGGAGAAGAGACGACTGAGGGGGGATATGATAGAGGTGTTTAAAATCATGAGAGGTCTAGAACGGGTAGATGTGAATCAGTTATTTACTCTTTCGGATAGTAGAAAGACTAGGGTGCACTCCATGAAGTTAGCATGGGGCACATTTAAAACTAATCGGAGAAAGTTCTTTTTTACTCAACGCACAATTAAACTCTGGAATTTGTTGCCAGAGGATGTGGTTAGTGCAGTTAGTATAGCTGTGTTTAAAAAAGGATTGAATAAGTTCTTGGAGGAGAAGTCCATTACCTGCTATTAAGTTCACCTGGGGGTAGATTTTTTAAAAAAGCGCGTTTGCTTACTTTTGTTTGCGCACCAGGCGCAAACAAAAGTACGCTGGATTTTATAAGATACGCGCGTAGCCGTGCATATCTTCTAAAATCCTGGATCGGCGCGCGCAAGGCTGCTGATTTTGGGCAGCCGGCGCGCGCCGAGCCGTGCAGCCTGTCACCGTTCCCTCCGAGGCCGCTCCGAAATCGGAGCGGCCTCGGAGGGAACTTTTTTTCGCCCTCCCCTCACCTTCCCCTCCCTTCCCCTACCTAACCCACCCCCCCGGCTCTATCTAAACCCCCACCCCCACCTTTATCCACGGATTTACGCCTCCCGGAGGGAGACGTAAATCCATGCGCGCCAGCGGGCTGCTGGCGCCCCGAGACTCGACCCAGGGGCAGTTCCGGAGGGCGCGGCCACGCCCCCAAAACGCCCCGGGCCGAAACCACGCCCCGGTCCCGGCCCTGAAACACTGCGTCATCTGGTCCCGCCCCCGACACGCCCCCTTCGAAAAACCCCGGGACCTACGCGCATCCCGGTGCTCTGCGCACGCCGGCGGCCTATGGAAAATAGGCGCTCCGGCACGCAAGGCCCTGCTCGCGTAAATCCGGGCGGATTTACACGAGCAGGGCTTTTAAAATCCGCCCGTTAGAGAATAGCCACTGCCATTAGCAATGGTAACATGGAATAGACCTTTTTTGGGTACTTGCCAGGTTCTTATGGCCTGGATTGGCCACTGTTGGAAACAGGATGCTGGGCTTGATGGACCCTTGGTCTGACCCAGTATGGCATTTTCTTATGTTCTTATGTTCTTACCCTCTGACTTAATATCATGGCGATATTAAGTCGGAGGTGCCAAAGTAAAAAATAATTTTAAAAAAAAATTTTAAATCGGCCCGCGGCTCGTGGGTTGAAAACCGGATGCTCAAATTTGCCGCCGTCTGGTTTCCAAACCCATGGCTGTCAGCGGGTTTGAGAACCGTCGCCGGCAAAATTGAGCATCGGCTGTCAAACTCGCTGATAGCCTCTAGCACTAGGAATGCGCTAGTGTCCCTAGCGCCTCTTTTTACCGCGGGCCCTCATTTAAATACTGAATCGCGCGCACAGGAGAGTGGCCTGTGCGCGCTCTCCCGCGACTTTTACTGAATCGGCCTGTAGCTGCACTAACCAGTAACCACATCCTCCTGCAACAAATTCCAGAGCTTAATTGGGTGTTGAGTGAAAAAGAATTTTATCCAATTAGTCTTAAATGTGCTACTTGCTAACATCTTGGAGTGCCCCTTAGTCCTTCTGGTATCCGAAAGTGTAAATAACCAATTCACATCTACTATTTCAAGACCTTTCATGATTTTAAAGACCTCTATCATATCTCCCCGCAGCCATCTCTTCTCCATGCTGAACAGCCCTAACCTATTTAGCCTTTCCTCACAGGGGAGCTGCTCCTTTCCCTTTAGCATTTTGGTCACCCTTCTCTGTACCTTCTGTAGTGCAACTATATCTTTTTTGAGATGCTGTGACCAGAATTGTACACAGTACTCAAGGTGAGGTCTCATCATGGAGCGATACAGAGGCATTATGACATTTTCCGTTTTATTCACCATTCCCTTCCTAATAATTCCTAATATTCTGTTTGCTTTTTTGACTGCTGCAGCACACTGAGCCGACAATTTCAATGTATTATCCACTATGATGCCTAGATCTTTTTCCTGGGTGGTAGCTCCTAATATGGAACCTAACATCATGTAACCACTGCATTGGTTATTTTTCCTTATATGCAACACCTTGCACTTGTCCACATTAAATTTCATCTGCCATTTGGATGCCTAATCTTCCAGTCTCACAAGGTCCTCTTGCAATTTATCACAATCTTCTTGTGATTTAATTACTCTGAATAATTTACTCATCTGCAAATTTGATTACCTCACTCATCATATTCCTTTCCAGATCATTTATAAATATATTGAAAAGCACCAGTCCAAGTACAAATCCCTGAGGCACTCCACTGCCACCCTTTTCCACTGAGAAAATTGAACATTTAATCCTACTCTCTGCTTCCTGTCTTTTAATCTATTAGTAATCCACAAAAGGACATCGCCTCCTATCCCATGACCTTTTAGTTTTCTTAGAAGCCTCTCATCAGGGACTTTGTCAAATGCCTTCTGAAAATCCAAATACACTACATCTATTGGTTCACCTTTATTCACATGTTTATTAAACCCTTCAAAAAATGAAGCAGATTTGTAAAACAAGACTTCCCTTGGGTAAATCCATGTTGACTGTGTTCCATTAAATCATGTCTTGCTATATACTCTGTGATTTTGATCTTTAGAATAGTTTCCACTATTTTTCCCAGCACTGAAGTCAGGCTCACTGGCCTATAGTTTCCCAGATTGCCCCTGGAGCCCTTTTTAAATATTGGGGTTACGTTGGTCACCCTCCCATATTCAGGCACAATGGATGATTTTAATGATAGGTTACAAATTTTAAGTAATAAATCTGAAATTTCATTTTTTAGTTCCTTCAGAATCCTAGGATGCATATCATTTGGTCCAGGTGATTTGGGACAGGGAAATCATTTATACAAATACTTTTGATTTTCCAAAGGTATGCACGTAAATGTTTGAATGGATATTTACAGTGCTCTCCAGCAGACATAAATGTGTGCACATATGCTGCACTAAGGTACTCATGGTCCTGCTACTTTTCAAAGCAGACTTACATGCAAAATTTTGCTTTGAAAATTAGGGATGAAGTCCATGTGTACTTTCAGTCTTCTACCAGGCTGTTATAAAATTGGTCTCTTAGTGAACAACACATTACATATTGTGAATGCTAAATTGATTCACTATGTATAATAAGCGGGCAACCACTGTGCTGGAGTGCCTGTAACAAGGTGTCTGTTAGGGATGTGCAGAGCAAAATTTTATGTTCATATTTTTTATGTCCGAAAGGGGGTCCCACTTGCGGCCAATATGGACATAAAAAAAATCCAATGAGTTGGGTATATGTACATATGTGCAAAAAAAAAATTTAAACCCCCTCACCCTCCTTAATCCCCCCCCCAGACTTACCACAACTCCCTGGTGATCGAGCGAGGAGTGAGGACGTCATTTCTGCAATCCTTGGCGAGAAGCATGTGACGTCGGTGGCACGTCGAGTGACGCGGCGTCACGTGATTCCCGGCTCGTTCGCGCCGGACGGCTCGTTCGGCCCAAAAAGAACTTTTGGCCAGCTTGGGGGGGCCTCCTGACCCCCTCAAGCTGGCCAAAAGTTCTTTTTGGGCCGAACGAGCCGTCCGGCGCGAACGAGCCGGGAATCACGTGACGCCGGCGTCACTCGACGTGCCGCCGACGTCACATGCTTCTCGCCAAGGATTGCAGAAATGGCGTCCTCACTCCTCGCTCCATCACCAGGGAGTTGTGGTAAGTCGGGGGGGGGATTAAGGAGGGTGAGGGGGTTTATATTTTTATTTTGGCTCAACAATCGCGATTTCCCACATATCGAACATATCTATGTTCGATATGTGGGAAATCCGATCGTTTATGTCGAATCAATTTTTTAAGTAAAAAAAAAATATGAGTTGCGTTTTACTAATGCGGTCAATCCGAATGCACACCCCTAGTGTCTGTATACCCAGCCCAGGGCAACTGGAACTTGGCTGTAAGTTATAAGCTATTCCTATTCTTTTGTTTTGCAGCTTGCACTTAGGGTAATCACTTTGCTGATCTTTAATATTTCAATATTCTAATGTCTTTGCTGAACCCTTCTTTGAATATCTTTTTCCTATGACACTATTTACTAGATTTTACCTAATGACTGTTTCATTCTCTTTCACAAAGATTTCTTACTAGTGTAGTCTGTGATACTTATTATGAGATTGTTCTCCTTGAAACAAAAACATACCTTACACATGAGGAGCTCTGCTATAGGGATCTGCAACATTCTATTACTATATCTTTTGGCATATTAATTGCTCATTGTTCTTTTCTTTTTATTTTGGCCTTTTCACTATAAACTCTATCTGTGACTTATAAGCTAGTTGGTTTCTATTTAGGATTCCAAAAGGGAAGATATAATTTTCCTTAGTTCTGTTTTTTATTTGTATTACATTCTTTCTCTTCCCTGTGTAAAATCTTACACTGATGGTTTATCAATTCTGCAAAGTAGTTCACATAATATGTTAAAGACTTTCTCACAGAGTTAGCTTTCATTTATTGTTATGATTATCCCCAATATATTTAGACTTACCATCATATAAGAAGAGTATGAGCCCTATTTCCCCTAGAAGTATCTGAAGACGAAGCAGTCTTACTAGCCATTATCTACCTTAAAAATTAATACTTGCCATACACAGCTGTATTAACTCTTGGACAGATGACTGCTACAAGTGAATTAGGACTGGCCAAATAGTGAGAGCTTTCATTGCTACAGGTTGTTGTCCTAATACTGGATAGCACCATTAATACCCTACAGAATTAGTATGATGTTTCAGACTTTTGCTATGCCTTTGCCTATCATGCATATGCCTTTGTATTTGATCTTCCATCACTACAGCATATGACTAGAATATGTCTTATGCTTTGCAACACTTTTACATCATGTATGCATAACACAGTATGAGTTCTTCTATTGATTCTTGTTTCTTCTATTCTATTTGGCCTATGGCTTTTATTTCCCCTTCAAGGGAAGGAGATTCTGCCATATTTCAAAACCATAATGGTGCCAGCCACATGACTTGATGGTCAGGGCTGACATTTCCACAGCATGCTATGATGCACTAAATGAACTGGCAATGATGCAGATGGTGGGGTGCCCTGGAATTGGCTCTTTTTCCTGTGCATCTGGTGATGTAGAGTGATACATTTTGCTGGTCCCATTTCCTATCTCTTGGTAAGTGCTTACTGGTTCTCATTTTCCCTGTTACCATACCAAAAAAAAACCCTTCAATTCCAGCCTCCATTTTTGTGTTCAGAATCCATTAAAAATATTAATAATAAAATGTTTTTTCCTGGTAGAATTTATGGTCCAGAGCTAAATGCAAAAAAATAAATGTATAAAATCGTTTGAGGGGCAATTGGTGACAGACCAAGACTTCTTGCTCTACCGTAGGCTCTTTGGTGGCTCTCACTATATTACATTTCAATGGTTTGCCCCATTGATCAAACTCCTTGTCTGTGGCTCATCATGCAACAGCACAATTTATGGCTAGACCATTAGTAGGACTGGACCTGACAACATAAGATAGTGATGGCAGGAATGCCACAGTCAGCCTGCCTACCAGCTGGTGCTATGGACTTGCAGTAGGCCAGAAGCCATTCCAATGAGGCCGAGGTACAGCATCTGTGCAATCATTAGAGCCAGTTGTGACTTGCAGCAGGGTGGGAAGGAGACAGAGCCTGGAGTCTGGGTCCATGTTGGCACCAGCACCCACCCTATTGAGAATGGAGGCCTAGAGCTGTAGAGCTAGTGGATGAGAAGGAAGGTTTGTTGCCCAGGGAACAGGCATCAGAACAAGGTGCCAAATATCAGCAGCACCAATATACTGCCCAAGAAGCACTGGAAAACTGACATGACCCTTGAGGTAATGGGCCATGGCCTCAACTGAAGCTATGAATGCACTCTCACTGAGGCAATCTCAGAAATCATAACTAAAGTGATAGATCACACAGACCAGAACTCCAAATCCTTAGAGGGTGTTATGGACAAGGTTTACAGCCCAAATGAGACAAACATTAGGAGAAAGGTTCCTTCTCACTAAGAATGGCAGCAGTGGAACATTTCTCACCATACCTAACTAGATGACAGATATGCACACTCTTGGACAACTTACTATTTCTCTATCAGAAGATCCCTGTCATGCGGACAAGGTCCCAGCAGGCATTCCTGTTGGCACTCCTCTCAGAGATCCCTTCCTCACAGGTACTCTAAAGCGATTCCCCACAAAGGTATTCCTCACAAAAGTATACACTCTGCAATTGTTCTTCACATCGGTAGCCTAATATGAATACTCTCCATGCAGGTACTCCCCACAAAAATACTCACTCCAGAGATGCTTCCTGAAATGCCACTCTTTAGATAGGTAACAATCACAATGAAGGCACTATTTATATTTTCTCATATAATAATATAGTACATGCACCAAAGGAGAAAATAATCATTTAAACAATCCTATCAAAATTTTTTCATGAAAATATATCAATATGTCTTTGAAACTCATATATAAATTCCTACCTATACAAATTAAAACATTTTGATAGGATTGTTTAAATGATTATTTTCTCCTTTGGTGCCTGTACTCTTTAGATAGGAGCAGACTAAGACAGGACAGGATAAGACAAGGACAACACAACATGAAACATAAAGGCCCGAAGGCAGCATTACAGGAAAACCCCAAGGGACAAGACAAGGTAAGGACTTGGTAGACCACAAGGCAGAGACAAGAGCAAGAAGGCCCTTAGGCCACAAGGCAAGACAAGAGCGAGAAGGCTCAGAGGCCACAAGGCAAAACAAGAAAAGGACTGAGGAGGCTGCAAGGCAAGAATGATTAGGGCAAAGAGCCGATGGAGATTCAATGCAGAAGCATTGAAGCAAAGGACAGTCAGAGTTGTGTAGGGCTGGAGTCTGAGTATGATGCAGGCAGGAAGGAGGACCTTGCCAGCCTGAAGGGTATGCTCACTGGGGTCCCCTAGTAGAGGGGAGGCTGCACAGCAGCCGGAAATGGAACAGTACCCCCCTTTAAGACACCCCCCCCTCCTCCTGGGTTACACTTTCCATGGGGGTTGTAACAAGGCGAGGCTCAGCTGAGTTGTTTACCAGAGTAAGCGCCTCTTGCAAGGTGGATTGGCTATGGATGGATGCCTCCTCCTGGGTGGACTGTGGTAGGCAGGTACCCCCTGCTGGGTGAACTGGCTGTGAACTGGTATCCCATTTTGGGAGGGCTGGCTGTGGACAAGTCCTCCCCTGCTGGAACAAAGCTGGAGCCTTTCGCTGGGCTGGCAGAATAAAGCTGGAACCCTTCACTAGGCTGGCTGGAGTCCTTTGCTGAGCTGAGGCAGTGGACAGTGCTTTTTTCTGAGCACTGAGTGTCTGAGGCAGAGCTCTTCTTGGTCTGGACGTATGGATTTTGTAAGTGTAGCTTAAGGTTACAAAAAGCACACGCTGTACTCAAAAGTTTGACTGAAGGGCTCATTAGCAGCTACTGGATTAAAATTAACTAGGACAGAAATTTCCCTAAGTTAAATAGTCCATTCTGATTCAGATAGTCTGGTAGCTGTGAATAGAACAGGGAAACCATGGAATGACTGCAGTCAAGGTCTGTGTCAGTTTTCACTGGTAAAGATTTTAAGTTACCTTGGTAAGCAGTTTTCACTGTGTTTGTACAAGGAGTAAAAATCTGAAGTTTTAATTCAGGTACAGGATTTGCTGATTTTGTTGTCTTGTGCTGTAGATTAATCACTGGGTGAACATGGGATCTCAGTGAGTGCATGTTACATGAAATCAATGTCAAAAACAGGCTTTTCTTGTAAAGCATTTGGACGAGCAGGTATTGTATCAGAAATTGATTTATGTGCATCATGGTTGAGACAAATCCCTATAAACATGGGATTGATACCTTTGCCCCCCTTGCACTCCCATATGGATAGTTTGGAAGATTCTGGATTCTCTTTAGCAACTTTGAAATTGGACTTAGCTGTAACTAGGGAGCAGCTAAAGGTAGAAAAATCTTCATAAGATTCACCAAGCTGATTAGGGGTCCTGCCCCTACTCAGGAAGGTGATAGTTGGCTTCTGCTTCCTATTGCGGCTCTGTTTCAGGTAGAGCATAAAGCACACCACATCCAGAGTGGCACAGAATGACAGGGTGAAGCTAGAGCATGGTTGGACAGTCTGGTAAGGCTGGAGCAAGGCTTGGAGATGCTGGGGCCGAGTACAGGTAATACTGAAACCAAGGCTTAGACTGGAACATCATGCTGTTAAGACTGGAACTCAGGAACAGTGTGCAGGCAAGACTAGAACTCAGGCTTGGACTAGAACTCAGGAACAGTGTACAGGTAAGACTGGAAAAACTTAGACAGGAGCAGATTAAGAAAGGACAGGACAATTCAAGGACAACACAGAAAAGACAGAATATGAAACATAAAGGCCCAAAGGCAGCATTGAAGGAAAGCCCTGAGAGGCAAGGCAAGGTAAGGCCTAGATAGGCTACAAGGCAGAGACAAGAGCAAGAAGGCTCTTAGGCCACAAGGCAAAACAAGGCCTGAGGAGGCTGCAAAGAAAGAATGGCTAGGGCAAGCAGCCAATGGAGACTTGATGCAGAAGCATTGAAGCAATGGACAGACAGTGTTATGGAGGGCTTGTGTCTGGGAATGGTGGAAACAGGAAGAAGAGGGCCTGGCCAGCCTGAAGATATCCTTTCTGGGGTTCCCTGGTGGAGGGGAAGCTGCACAGCAGCCATAACCATATCAAGCAGATTGGACATTAATCATTTCTTATTAGAAGGAAAATCAAGTAAAGTTGACCAGATAAAGAAAAGGACAAGCCAGTAATAGGTCTTTACTTTTGTTATAAACAGATATCTTAGAAAGTGAGTGCAAAATAGCATTGCAGTCATCAGCATCTAATTCCAAGGCATGTTCAGTTTTCTAATCAACTGGTCATTTGTTTCAGAATCACAAGCAAAGTTGTGCAAATAGCGATATAAGCGTGAGGTCTTCTTTTCAGAGGATTGCCTGGTCAAAATTCTTTACAGTCCTTTCATTTCTCACAGAGTACATTGGTCCCCTCGTTCTCACAGCACATCCCTCTGGAGTCAGAGAAAATAATAATGTGAATAAAATGGAATATCAAATTCATTCACCAAGACCTGAAAGAATATAAAGACTTTTTTTTTCCAAATTTCCCCAAGATAATGTAAACCCCTTGTTGTGTTACCATTCATGGGAGGACCCGCGAGCAGTCTCACTCACCTGGCAGTCACTGCCACTGACCCTGATGCCTTTTTGTTCCTGTATGGCCCTAGGACACTGCCATTGCCCATTGCCATCTGTGCTTTGCTGCTGCTTCTCGCAGCAAGAAATTTGCCGCTGGTCATCCAGGCAGCTAGTAGCCACCTCCAATTCTAGTAGGGCCTTGGGCCACCCCTGCTCTAGTCATCACCACCACCGTTCCTGTTCCTGTCTCTCTAGGCATGCATGTGCATGGTCCTGCTGCAGTTAAAGCCCCTTGGCAGGAAAACCCACAGCACCCTCTGTCGATGTCATACTTCAGCTGCCCTTTAAGGACTCCTCAGCTGTTCTAGTATCTTGGTCTTTGCCTTGTTCCATCGCCTGGTGTCTTCAGCCTTGCACAGCATTCCAGTGTTTTCAGCTTGTGTCAGCATCTTGCTAGCGTCTTGTGCCTTGAGTCTTTCTCAGTGCTCCAATATCATCAGCTTTCAGGCCAGTGTCCTACTCCAAGTCTTCAGAGTCCTTTTCCTGAGTTCCTAGTTCTGTTCCATAGTTTTCTGAGTTCCAGCGTTCTGGTTCTGGGTTCTGAAGTTCCTGTGCCTTCTCTTCTAAAGCCTTCATCCTGCCTTGGTCTGGTTGGTCCTTGTTTTAGGCATTCTTCTGATTCATTGTCTCACCTGGACTCCTTGTCTTTAGTCTTCACCTGGTTCCTCATCTTGCTTGGACTCTGTGACTTCAGTCTTCGGCTTTAGCCTAGCTCATGCCCGAATGTGCTCACCCATCAATGATGTAGACCACAGCCAGCCCTGGGGTTGTGTTGGTTATGTCATGGCACAGGAGCTCATGCATACTTGCAGTCTGAAAGGGCTTTTGCAATGGCTGGAGGGCTACCTCCTGCATACCACCCTTTGGGTTATGTTCCTGACAGTCCTTTGGGCATGGTTCCTAACAGTTTATGAAGGCCATGAGCTCAGTGAACGTGTCCCCGTGATGGGCCTTCTATATTTTTACTCTTGCTCTTTCCTGAGTTTTTTGCCTATGACCTGCAGGAGGTGCCTGCACCCAGATTTTTGTTCAAGTTCTTCAGCCTTAGTTCTAGCCTTCAATGTGCTTCCTACCACATCTTTGCCCAAGCCTGCTGCCATATCTTCATCCAAGCCTTCAGCCTTGTTTTCATCCTTCAGCCTAGTACGGTTCCTCGCTTCAGTTCCTGAAACCAAGAAGCTTTGGATCCTCAAGCCCCTGTTGGCAAGGGATTACCTTCATTCCTCCAAAGCCAAAGAGAATAAAGGCTGAAGGGAGGGGCTTTGAGGATGGGGTACTGTTGCATTATCATTCATGGGAGGGCCTGCGAGTGGTCTCACTCACCCGGCAGTCGACGCTGGTGACCCCAATGCTGCTTTTGCTCCTGTGTGGCCCGGGGGTGCCACCATCACCGGTTTCCACCTGGGCTTTGCTGCCACTTCCCTATGGCAGGAGATTTGCCACCATCATCTGGATGGCTGATCATCACCTCTGATTCCAGCTTGGCCTTGGGACACTGCCATTTTAGTCATCGCTGCCGCCATTCCCATTCCTGTCTCTCTAGGCACTCGTGCATGCACTCCTGTTGCAGTTAAAGGGCCTGATGTAGGAAAACCCTTCATGATCTCAGTTGACCTAATCCTTCAGCTGCCTATAAGGGCTCCCCAGCCTATTCCAGTGTCTTGGTCTTTGACTTGTTCCAGCACCTGTTGTCTTCAGCTTGTGACAGTGCCTTGCCAGCGTCTGGTGTCTTCAGTCCGTCTCAGTGCTCCGGTGTCTTTAGCCTTCAAGCCAGTATCATGCTCCAAGTCTTCAGAGTCCTGCTCCTGAGTTCCTAGTCCTGTTCCATAGTCTTCTGAGTTCCCAAGTTCTGGTTATGTGATCCAAAGTTCCCATGCCTTCTCTTCTTGATTCTTGGTCCTGCCTTGATATGGTTGGTCCTTGTTCTCAGCATTATTCTGGCTCTTTGGTTTTGCTTGGACTCCTTGTCTTCAGTCTTCACCTGGTTCCTTGTCTTGCTTGGACTCCATGTCTTCAATCTTCAGCTTCAGCCTAGCTCATGCTTGAAAGTGTTCACCCACCAACAGTGTGGACCATGCCAGCCCCGGGGTTGTGTCAGTCACATCTTGGCACAGGGGCTCATGCATACCTTTAGTCCAAAAGGGCTTTTTGAGTGGCTAGAGGGCTACTTTCTGGACATCACCCTTTGGGCTGTGTTCCTGACAGTACTTTGGGTGTGGTTCCTAACACCCCTATCATGAAATTCATTTCTGAAGCATTTCCATTACATTGATATATTTAGATTATTGGAAGAGTTGAAAGGATCACAATTTTGAGCTCAATGTTATCAAGCCACATCAAAGGGACATAATTAACTGGGTCTGTTCCTTCACTCATTTGGTCTCTAAAGAAAGCTACACTGAACTCACATTGATGCAGCCCCTTACTCCAACTCCATTCTGAGGGCATACAAGGAGTACAAATGATTTGTCTGGTTTAATTATGATGAGGCTTTCTGTGAAAGAATGATGGGTAAAGCTGCCCTGTGATGGGAAATGCATGACATCTGTGTTTGGTTAACAAAGATGATGAACAAAGACCATAATGCCAAAGATACCATCTACCCCTTTCAGACCACTATCAGCTCCAGCAGCATGGTTCAAGGGAGTTCCACACCTAGTGAGGTCTGCTGGTAGATCAACAGGGGAATATGTTTAGCATACAAACATGTATGCTGCAGATATTCATCTATTTACTCTGTATCAAAATGCCTCAAGAAAAGTCACCAAAGAGGGAGAAATTGAAATACCACTTGAATAGAAATACCACTTGCTCTAAACCCAATTTGATGGCAGATTGTGGGGAAATGGTTCTGCTGATACCTAGACAGAGAAGCCACAACCTCAGTCATGCTCAGATTCTGTGAAAGGTTATGTATTCCCTACAAAGACCCAATATGACCAATAGCAGTGGTTAATGATTTTCTGAACACTGATTGGCAGGGTTTAGCAGAAACAAATATACAAATAAGCTATGGAAATCAAGCTGGGGTGAGTGTTGGGTCCCTTTCTTGCACGCTTCTTGTCAGATTTTATTCTCACTAACAGTTGTCCCAAAGAAATAACTAGTGAAATACTAGAGATGTGAATCGTGTGCCAGATCATCTTAACGATCAGATTTGGCTGGGGGAGGGGGGGAATCTGATCGTTAAGATATGTGAATTGGAATCGTTTCCGATTCCAATTCACATCGCTAGGGAGGCCCGCGCCGCTAAAAAAAAACAAAACCACCCGACCCTTTAAATCGACCCCCCCCAAAACCTTTTAAGATTACCTGGTGGTCCAGGGGGGCCTCGGGGAGAGATCCAGGGGGGGCCTCGGGGAGAGGAGAGATCCAGGGGGGCCTCGGGGAGAGATTTCGTGGCATCAGCTGTTCTAAAAAAAAAAAAAATGGCGCCGATGCCCCTTTGCCCTTACCATGTGACAGGGTATCTGTGCCATTGGCCGGCCCCTGTCACATGGTAGGAGCACTGGATGGCCGGCGCCATCTTTAAAGATGGTGCCGGCCAGGGGCTGATGAGTAAAGTGGCTGGCGCCATCTTTAAAGATGGCGCCGGCCATCCAGTGCTCCTACCATGTGACAGGGGCCGGCCAATGGCACGGATACCCTGTCACATGGTAAGGGCAAAGGGGCATCTGCGCCATTTTTTTTTTTTTTTTAGAACAGCTGATGCCGCAAAATCTCTCCCCGAACTCCCCCTGGATCTCTCCTCTCCCCGAGGCCCCCCCTGGATCTCTCCCCAAGGCCCCCCTGGACCACCAGGTAATTTTAAAAGGTTTTGGGGGGGTCGGGAGGGGGGGGGTCGATTTAAAGGGTCGGGTGTTTTTTTTTTTTTTTTAGCGGCGCGGGCCTCCCTAGCGATGTGAATTGGATCGGGAGGGTGGGGGGTCGATTTAAAGGGTCGG
Organism: Rhinatrema bivittatum; assembly: GCF_901001135.1. Classification (NCBI taxonomy): domain Eukaryota; kingdom Metazoa; phylum Chordata; class Amphibia; order Gymnophiona; family Rhinatrematidae; genus Rhinatrema; species Rhinatrema bivittatum. The sequence continues at coordinate 49,484 of NW_021820823.1, read as the reverse complement.
GCCTCCCTAACGATGTGAATTGGATCGGGAGGGTCGGGAGGGTGGGGGGTCGATTTAAAGGGTCGGGTGGGTTTTTTTTTTATCGGGCCATCGGCGCCATTTTAATTAGTGGCAGCCAAAATGGTGCCGATGGCCTGAGAGTGGGAGATCGCGCCGGGAGCCCCCCCCCCCCCACTGGACCACCAGGTAACCTAACATTTTGGGGGGGTTCGGGAGGGTGGGGGAGGGTAAGGAATTGGTTTTAAAGGGTCAGGGTGGGTTTAGGGGTTGTTTTGGTGTGCCGGTTTTCCCGCCCTCCCCCAAATAATTCCTGTGCCTTATTTAATGATACAATACAAATGCCCCTGATGATAAATCGGGGGCATTTGTATTGTATCATGCACTCTAACGATTTTGGACGATTTTAAAATTATCTGACGATAATTTTAATCGTTCAAAAATGATTCACATCCCTATGAAATACAGACTTATTCATAATGGGGTAGATTTTCAAAGGGTTACGTGCGTAACTTACGCATGTAACCCCGAAAACCTGCCCCTGCGCGTGCAAGCCCTGGGACGTGCGTATGTCCCGGGGCTTTGAAAAATGGGCGGGAAGGGGGCGGGGTTGTGGGTGTGGCGTCGGTCTGGGAATGGTCCAGGGGCAGGACCGAGGCCTCTGGCACAGCGGCTGTGCCGGGGGATGGCACGCCGGCAGCCGGCCGGTGTACGCAAGATATGCCTGACAGAGGCAGGCGTAAAAAGTTAAACATGATAGGGGGGGATTTAGGTAGGGCTGGGGGTGGGTTAAATAGGGGGAAGGTGGGAGGGAGCGGAAGAAAAGTTCCCTCCAAGGCCGCTCTGATTTTGATTTCAGAGCGGCCTTGGAGGGAATGGGGAAAGCCATCGGGCCTCCCCTAGGGCTCAGTGTGCGCATGTTATAAAATTGGGTGTACATTTGTGTACACCGGGTAGCACGCACAAATGTACCCATGCGCACTTCTCTTAAAATCTACCCCAATAAATCTTTCCCTGAAGGAAAGTACAATAAGCATCCTTCAACAGTGTACTAGCTCTGCTTAATATTATCCTCATGAATAAGGCAGACATCAAATCAACCTTTCAGTTACTTCAAGTTCACAGTGGATTCAGTCTGTCAGGTAGTACTGAATGAGGAAATCATTAATAAGGACTGCCCTTATAAGTGACTCTCTCTCTCCAGGACCCTATATCATATAAGTGTAATAAATAATTGCTCCTAGGAGTTAATGTATTAGTATGAGAGTAATAAGCTTTATAAGGACAGAGCTGAATAATCATACAAAAGAATATTCCATAAAAGAATATACTTATTTATTATATATGAGCAAATTGATCAAGTCTTTTCTAAACTGGGTACAGAAAAAAGAAGAAATGGTTAGCTTACCTATCCAAGTTCAAGCTGGTCTCAGATTGCTAACCCTGTCACAGCAGAGGTAAGGATAGCAGCCTTGAGCTCACAAGTCTTACAAATGTATACTTTTTACTTGTTTATAAACTTATAGGCTCAAAGACTCACAAACATTGATATGTTACATTCTTACATCGCAGGTTTCTAACAACTTACAAAGAATTTCATATTGGGTTGTTGTCTGGGATGCTTGCCAGGTTTTCTAGTTGAAGACATATAATCTCAGGGGAAATTCACAGTTGTTCTCATTGGCAGTTTTTGTCAAAAACTGTATTATTTCTTTGTGATTAATTTGTGTACATCTAGAAGTCAAGCACAATCCCATATCAGAGGTTTCTGTCTACATTCCTCTGTTCATATAACTAGTTATTAAGCTTATACCAGGGTTATTAGGCAATATTGTTTTTTTGTTAAAAGGTAATTGATTTCCTTACATTAACACTTGAAGTACATGTGACAACAGTTCTTCTTATGTGGTTTCCATTTTGAAGAGGCCGTCTACTACAAGAAGTGCATGACAATAGAATGCTTATATTGTGTGCTTACTTTGAGATGTTCAGTACATTTGTGCATAGGGTTATAGAAAAGAAAGTTCATTATCCACTTTCTGAACAACTTCCTTTCTCTTGACAGAGATAGGACTTCAAAATGTGAATGACTGTTCTGCATCTTTCAAGACTTGCGACTGCAATTGTCTGATGACAAATTGGCTGATGACAAATCTCACAGTCCTATAACAACTATCACCTTTCTGGGTATAGAACTGGACTCTGTTAATGATTTCTAGACTGCCACTAGAGAAGTTGGTGAGGCTGTTTGCCTTGGTCTACAATTCAGTACAAGCTAGTAAGGTCAATCTTAAACACATGTGCTCTCTAATCAGGAGCTTGGCCTTTGCTGTCTGCTTTTCTGCTGTCATTACTATGTTATTATGCTATTATGCTATGAGAAAGGTATTCTTACATTGCCTGACAAGGTCTCTTCTGTGACTATTAAGTGTCAAAGGAGGATTAAGCTGTTTGTGTTAAGTAGGTGGACACTTGGACCAAGGGGGAGTAGACACTACCTGTGGGGAGGAGCCCCACAGGTCCCCACCATTGGTAGGTGAGGCTGGAGGCAGGTAGAGACCCCTCTGGACCCTCATCAATACCAGCCCACGTTCCCCTTGGGTTTAACCCTCAGGTGCTGGGGCCAACTGGACTTACGTGAAGTGTCTGTGATGATGGAGGCAGGCAACATATCTCGTGGTCAGATTCCAGGCCAGGGGTTGAGGCAGGTGGCATGTCATGTGGTCAGTTTCCAGGCAAGGGGTCAAGGCCGGAGGCATATCTCGTGGTCAGTGTCCGGTCCATGGTCAAGCCAAGGAGATCCAAAGAAGCAAGGAGGAAGGCAAGGAATTCAGGAAGGCAGGAACTCAGGAACAAACAACTCACCTGTTGCCAAGGTGAAGGCTGGAAGCAGGGTCCAGCCTTAAATAGCCCAGAAGGCCTGATTTTATCAGGGAGAGCCAACAGCGATTTCCTGCTGCGGGCCCTTTAAATGCCGACGGGAGGCACGCACGCATGCCTAGAGGAAGTCCCATGCAAGACGAGGTCAGCGGCATCCCTGCCGCGTGGAGAGCAGGAAAGACATGGACTGGTGGCTCAGAACCGCAAGGAGGGCCGAGACGAAGGTTTGCATCGGCAGTGGCTCCCTGATACTGCCAGGGAGCCTGGTCCTGGTCCTGCTATGGTGGGAGTAAGTGAGGCTGGTTGCGGGGCTCTGCGGCCAGCAAGCTCAACAGTTTGGAAAGTCATTCTTGCCAATTTCTTTGGCATCATGGCATGGTTACTACCCCCTGTGACTAACTGCAACCCTGAGTTATGCTCTAATACATTCGGTTGCATATCATAATATACTTCCAGGGTGCATGGTGTGCAATAAAATGGTTACTCAAGTGGGTGGAATGGGGGTCATGCAGAGCATATTCTTTTTATGGATATTCCCCATTGTAGTCATTTGAGGGATAAATGAGTAGATTTCTGGTGTGACAACTCTGCTATGGTCAATATCATTGACTGCCAAGAGTCCCCTTGTCACTGATCATTTGCACAATTTTATTTTCTGCTTCCTGCTCAATATCTTAGTGCAAGCAAAACATGTACCAGACTCCCACAGTGAGATTGCCAATTCTACCTCTTGCTGTAAGTAGTCCTTATTCAGACGACTGGCACCCCAGACAGCTGCAGGCAGGTAGCCATTCCCAGTACATCTATGGTTATTTGGAACAAGGCAGTATTTCAACTGATCTGTCATTCTGTCTCTTTGTCAACCTGGAGTGCTTATATCAGAGATTACAGCTGAATTACAGCATTCTTTCTTGACAATGGCTAGAGGGATGGCTCAATAGAGGTACGGAATTCTACTGCCTATTCACCAATAGAACAATTGCCTGATGAATATGAAGGATCTCTGTGGCAGTGGACGTGACACGCCCAGGTTGATCAAAGATCTGACGGAATTGCTGAATAAAATTGTTCAAATTCCTGAGAAGTAAATCATCTTGTTCCCACAAGGGAGAGGCCCAAGTGAGAGATGGACCTTCTAACAGGGAGAGTATATATGGGATCTTGACATGTTTAGAGAAAATTTGAGCCAGCTGTAATTCAGATTGCTTCTTGCACATATTAAAGAATCCTCTGCATGCTTTAGGATCACCCCAATAACTTGGAGGTGGTGGTAGTTTAATCAAGGACTCACCAGTCCCAATAGATGCCAGTGCAAGGTTCCCCAGAACTGGAACTGAGACTAAAGGTGGATGTTGGACTTGTATTTTATCTAAATGCTTTGACAAGGTCCGTAATGAGTCTTTTACTTGATTGAGTTGCTATTGGGCCTGTTGCATGAACTGGTGCAAGAGACCAATCAATTCAGCTTTTTTACTCCTGCATCTGGGAGATCAAGGCAAACTATAAGGATTCAGCAAACTATAAGGAACTGCATATGCATGAGCCTCTCTTTCTGTGATGCAGCCTTGTATGTAGAGTCCTGAGACCCATGCCAGTAGCAGGTGAGCAAGTCATGGCACAGGCCAGACTAATACTGAGTCAAAAAGTCTATACAAAGACCAGGCTGTGGCTGAAGCCAGACAAGGACAAGACTGACAGCTTGAAACAAGGGTGAGGTTGAAGCAGAGCTGCAGCTGAGTCACAGACAAAGACTGAAGGCTGGAATCAGGCTGAAGAGCTTGAGCAAGACAGAGGACTAGACCCATGACAACAAAGAGAGAGAGAGAGAGACTAGCCATAGTGTGCTCATACTAGGTAGATATTTATACCTCTATATGAGGCCTACCTAGTCACTCGAGGTGAGGTTTAGGTATTAGTGTAGGGGTTAGGGGGCCACTTTGACATTCAAAGTGAGACGTACAAACAGAACAGTGCTCTCTTGTGAAGATCTGATGACCTTCGGAGTGAGGAAACTCACACAAAGATGAGATTTGTGCAATGTTCTCTCAACCTAGCTTGATGGACTCTCTACCTGGGTAACATCAAGTCGCAGAGGGCTCAGAAGAGGAGAAGGCCCGGTAGCAGGGCTGCCACCACGGATCCCTCATTGCGGGCGGCCCGAGAAGATCAGGACCACTGCAGAGCCCATCCTACGGCGACCCATGAAGAGGAGGCCCAGAGGCAAGAGAGACGCTAAGGGCCTGTAGAGTGTGTGTGTGTGTGTGTGTGTGTGTGTGTGTGTGTGTGTGTGTGTATGAGATGAGTTGAGAGATTGTGTGTGTGAGAGAGTGAATTGAGAGACTGTGTGTGGGAGTGAGGACCTGAATGTTTGCAGAGACAGCATGTGAGAGCCTCTGTGTATATATGAGAGAGAGACAGCATGAGACAGTGAGAGCCTGTGCTCGAGCAAGACAGCATGTGGGAGTGAGAGAGAGCCTATGTGTGTGTGGGAGTCAGACAGCATGTGCAAGAGAGAGACTGTGTGTATGAATGATTGTATGAGAGAGAGCATGTGAGAGTGAGAGCCTGTGTGTGTGTGAGAGAGAGAGAGAAAGCATGTGAGAATGAGAACCTGACTGTGTGTTTGAGGGAGGAAGATAGATGGAAAGAAAAGAAATAGAAAAAAAGACAATATAAAAGGAATTGGCAAAAAAAATAAGAAAGGGAAGGTGGAACAAAAAAGCCTGTGACCAACCGATTAGAAAACTAAGATCAGACAGCAAAGGTAAAAAAAAATAAATTACTTTTTACTGATTGGCACATGTAATCTTTGGTAATGTGCAAGAGTAGCACTTTCTCTATGCGGATCTCACAATGTATGAGATCAGCATGGAGGAAGTGGAAAGCTATGGGACCTGCACAGAGAAGGCAGCAGAATGGGCTTCAGTGCCAGTAGCAGCAATCAGCGCCTCCCCAATAGCCATGCGGCAGCATGACAATGGCAGCTGAGGAATGAGAGAGACTCCGAGGTTGCTGGCAAAAGAAAGAGAGGGGGTCTGCCTTTAGTGTGTGCATGTGTATGAATGGGAGTCTGCCTGGGGGTGTATATATGTGAATGCATGAGTGCCTGCCTGAGGGTGTGTCTGTGTATGAGAATGAATGGGTTTGTATGTGTGAGAATAGTAGCCTGCCTGTGTGTGGTGTATGTGTGTCTGAGAATGAATTGGTGCCTGCCTGGGGGTCTGTGTGTGTGAGAATGAATGTGTACATGCCTGGGGGATGGTGAGGGAGTGGTGTGAAAATGAATGGGAGCCTGCCTGGGGGGTCAGTGTGTGTGTGTGTGTGTGTGTGTGTGAGAGAGAGAGAGAGAATGACTGGGAGCTTGCCTGGGTGTGTGTGTTTGTGTGAGAATGATTGGGAGCTTGCCTGGGTGTGTGTGTTTATGTGTATGTGAGAGAGCCAGTGAAAGTGAGAGCATGAGTGTGTATGAGAAAATCCATGGGAGTAAGAGTTTGTGGGAGGGGGGAGGTGTGTGGAGGGGGAGAGAGTGTCTTAGAGCCTGAGAGTGTGTCAGTGTCTGTGAGAGCGAGAGGTTATGTTGGGTATAAGAGCATGAATGTGTATGTATGTATGTGACAGTATATGTGTGAGAGAGAATGGACATGTGAGTATGTGTGAGAGAGAGAGGATAATCTCCTAATCCTTGACAATATCAAGGTGACTGGAAATCAAGAGCTCCCACGTATGGACAGCAGGGGCTTTTTAAAATCCTTATTCGTTTTAATTATTGGATGTTATTTGATATATATTTGCTGTTTTGAAATATTTTATTGGTGTTTGGGAAATTGTAAAAAATGTATATGATTTTAATAGAAATTCTATTTATCAGTAGTTTTAAAATATTCTTTTATTAGTATGGTTTAACTATTATAACTGATGCTTTATGTTTCTTGATTTTATTTGTTTTATGAGGAATGGTGGTTCTGTTTTTCCATTGTTAATACACAGAGTCTGGTTAATACACAGAGTCTGGTTTCCATTGTTAATACACAGAGTCTGGTTTCCATTTCAATTTTTGTCTAATTTGTGCTCCTTTATTTTGTATTCTGTATTTGGTGAGGGTCTGTCTCTGCTCTGTGTGTGTGACCGTGATGAGAGATTCTGCTTGCATATAGTGTCTATATAGGGATCTATAGCAATCAGGTTTGTTTTGTTTCCTCAGTAGGTGGTGTATTGGTATTCTAGGACCCAGTGTAATATTTACCCTTGCATTTTCACAGGTAGGGTTATTGTTGTTTGAGTCCTTGGGGTTATTTCTGTTATGTTACGATGGGATTGCAGTATAGATTTTGAGTGTCTTTATTGCGAGGTTTTGTATTAGTTCACAACGTGCCTGGCAGTGGAAGGTGTTTGTGCTTCTGTTATTGTGAAGTGACACCAGAATTTGAAAATATCTTTTAGTATGATGAGCTGTAAGGGAAACATCCAAGCTCCATTGTTTGGGGGAATTTCAGTGGATGCACAGAGTTACAGAACTGGAGGTGCAGGATTTATATTGACATTCTCATTTTGTCCCTTCTTATATATTTCAGACTTCACTCTCATAGCCATATAGAATTAGTTGAATGAGGCTATCAAATAATTTTATAGTGTGAAACTGGCCAGCTTTTTAAAATTACGCAGAAGACCCGTTGAACTTATTTTTATAACCAATTTTAAAGCAGGATCCATGCTATAGAGGTGGGTGTGGTGAAGAAATGTCATTTTGGCTCCCCCCCTAAAAACATTCTTCTGTCTAGAGACGCCACTGATTGTCTGTGACCTTAAGCATTAGTACAAGAAGGATTAAGGGGGGATGCTGGAGAGGCACACAAATGCATTATCCCGCGGGCGCCGGAGACCCTTGGTGCGCCACTGGGTGCGAGCCATATGGGGCCGCAAGCGGAGGCAAAGAGGAGTGGAGATTTGGCGGGGCCGCGAGCAGTGCCCAACCTGCTCATGACCCAGAAAACCACACAGTCGGCGGGCGAGATGGAGAATGAGGTAGGAGTTGGGGCTGAGACCAGGGGGGGGGTATGACCGGGGGGGGTGTGCAATGGAGAAGGCTCTCCTAGGGCGCCAAATCTCCTTGCACCAGCCCTGGGACCACATGCCGCTGTCCCCCCTTCCTCCTGTGCTGCCCCCCCCCCCAAATTTAATTAAATCTAACCCCCCACATCCTTCTGAAAGCCCCTGGTGGTCCAGCAGGGGGCCCAGGGCTACCGGTGCCATTGGCCATTTCCTGTCACATGGTAGGGGCTAAAGGCTGCCGGCGCCATTATGGTTAGTGGCAGCCAATGACCCAGGAATGGCAGATCACTCTCAGGTCCCCCTCTGGACCACCAGGGGCTTTCATGACTCTTGCAGGGGTCGGGAGCGTACCACAATGGGGGGAGGAGGCGGGGATGCAGAATTTCGAAGGGGCACTTTTTGCCACTTCAAAATTCTGCCGCCTGAAGCAGCCGTCTCACCCTGCCTCATTATAGAAACACCCCTGTGAGAGGAGTTAAAGTTTTTGCACTCTCTTCCAATCCACAACAATCTCAGGAAGACTAGAAATCTAAAGTTCCTTTGTATGGAAAGCGAGAGATTTTTTTTTATCCTTGTTAGTTTTAATTATTAGATGTGATGTGTCTGTTATTTTGAAACATTTTATTAGTATTTGATAATTCTATTCACCATCTGTTTTGATATGTATAATTTTTTTGTATGGTTTTACTATTCTGATTGATTTATATTTCTTGATTATATTGTTTTGAGGAATAGTGATGTTCTGCTTTTCCATTATTGCATGCATACAAGATCTGGCTTGTTGTGGTTTCCAGTTCAGTTTTTGTCTGCATATGTGTATGTGTATGTGTAAGTGTGTGTGTGCATGAGAGAGAGGAAGCATGTTTGTGTTGTGAGAGAGACACAGAGTAAGCATGTGTATGTGTACATGCTTCCTCTGTCTCTCTTTCTCACACACACAACACACATGCTTTTTCTATCTCTTTTCTCGCACACACACACGCTCCCTCCGTGTCTCACCAAGCATGTTTGTGTGTGTGAAAGAGAGGGTGCATATTGTGTGTGTGCATACGTGCCCCCAGTCTACGACAATCTTAAGATAACAGATATGGAGAGCGGGAGATTTTTTAAATCCTTATTTTAATTATTGGGTGTTATTTGATGTGTCTACTGTTTGAAATATTTTATCAATGTTTAGGAAATTTTAAAATTATATATGGGAGGGGGTGCCAAAGGAAGTATCTGCCCTGGGTGCCAAATACTTTAGTTATGCTTCTGTTACCATTAAATATAGTAAACCTCCCATAACAAAACAACTCTAACTGCTTTCACTCAAATAGTAATAACTTTATCTATGAAAAGGCAACAATGCACATATTATATCAGGTCCTAAAACACCAATTAAACCTCCTATTAGGAAAACAGAACAAATCAGATTGCTATAGATCCCTACACAGAAACTACATACCAGAAAATATCTCACCTCAGTCACACATGCAGAACACAGACAGACCATGATCAAATGCAGAATAAAGAGACCAAAAAAAAATAGAAACATGCAGAGAAAAGATGAACTGCAACCCACAACAAGCCAGCCTCTATATGCAAAGCAACAATGGAAAACTACAAACAGTACCATTCATCATAAAACATTCAACAATAATGGCCTCTCCTCTTCTTTGTCTTCTGGCAGGTTATGCTTCACTGGTGGTGCAGCAGTCTCTCCTCTTTTTCATCTGCCACTGTGTTGGGTTCTGCCAGTGGCCATGCAGCCTCTCCTGCTCCAGCCACCCCCTGGGTGTGCAGCCCCATGCAAATGCTTGGTATACTCACCCAATCATGCTGGGTCTGAGAGCAGGCTTTTTGTGCTTCCTCCACCACCCTTCTGGAAAGGGTTAATAGGGTCATACATATCATAATGAGTCTGATAATATGTTACATATGTTGCGCGTCCCGGCCGCGTTGGTGCCGCGACTGGGCCTGCTCACCTCACGCTTCCCTCCACAAGCTCCGGACACTCTTCCCTCGCCTCGGCTGCCAGCTCTCGGTGTCCTCTGCGCCTCCCTCGCTCACCACCATCCTCGCAGGCATCAAAGCGGAGCTCCCGTTGGGGCTCCGTGTCCTCAGCCCCGCCCCTAGACCATTCATGGCCCACGTTCCGCCCTTTAAAGGGCCCAGGGCGGGAACCTCGGCCCGGACGCCACCCGATGACATCACCTAGGCTCTGCATTTAAGGCAAGGCTCTGCCCCCAAAACCTCGCCTTGGCAAATGGGTTGTCTCTTAGAAGAAGCTAATTGCCGTCCTGTGTTCCTGCATTCTCTTCCTTGCCTATTCCAGTGCTCCTGTGTTCCTGTGTTCCTGCATTCCTGGTTCTTCCAGTGCTCATTCGTTCCTGTGTTTCTGTGGTCCTTCCTGTAGGGGTGTGCATTCGTTTTGAACTTAAATGGAAAACGCAACTTATTTTTTTTTTTAACTTAAAAAAATGATGAGGCGTAAACGATCGGATTTCCAACTTATTCAACATAGCTATGTTGAATACGTTGGAAATCGCGATTGTTGATCTAAATAAAAATTTAAACCCCTCACCCTCCTTAATCCCCCCCCCCCCCAAGACTTACCAAAACTCCCCAAGCTGGCCAAAAGTTCCGTGAGGGTCCGGGAGCGGACGCGTGGGGAATCACGTGACGTCCGCGTCACTCCAACGTGACGCCAACGTCACGTGGTCCATCGCGGTTCCGCTCCCGGACCCCTCGTTGGACCCAAACGGCACTTTTGGCCAGCTTGGGGGGGCCTCCTGACCCCCCCAAGCTGGCCAAAAGTGCTTTTTGGGCCCAACGAGGGTTCCGGGAGCGAACCCGAGGGGAATCACGTGACGTTGGCGTGACGTCGGAGTGATGCGGCGTCACGTGATTCCCCTCGGGTTCACTCCCGGACCCCTCGTTGGGCCCAAAAGGCACTTTTGGCCAGCTTGGGGGGGTCAGGAGGCCCCCCCAAGCTGGCCAAAAGTTCCTTTTGAGCCCAATGAGGGGTCCGGGAGCGAACCCGAGGGGAATCACGTGACGCCGCGTCACGCCGACGTCACGTGATTCCCCTCGGGTTCGCTCCCGGACCCCTCGTTGGGCCCAAAAGGCACTTTTGGCCAGCTTGGGGGGATCAGGAGGCCCCCCCAAGCTGGCCAAAAGTTCCTTTTGAGCCCAACGAGGGGTCCGGGAGCGAACCCGAGGGGAATCACGTGACGCCGCGTCACTCCGACGTGACGCTGACGTCATGTGCTCCTTGCAAAGGAGTTCAGGAATGGCGTCCTGACCCCGCTGGACCACCAGGGAGTTTTGGTAAGTCTTGGGGGGGGCGGGATTAAGGCGGGTGAGGGGTTTAAATTTTTATTTGCACATATGGACATAGACTCAACTTATGGAATTCTCCATATGTCCATATTGACCGCAAATGGGACCCCCTTTCGACTTATGGACTTATGAACTTAAACTTTTGGTCTGCACATCCCTACCTTCCTGTGCTCCAGCATCTGTTCCTGTTCCTGTCCCGCTACCAAAGTTGTACTGATCTCACGGTACTGACCTCAGCTAGCCTGACCATGTCTGGACTGATTCCCAGTATTGACCCCTGCTTGCCTCTGACCACGATTGGACCGCTGCCTGGAACTGACCTCTGCTTTGCCTCTGACCACAATTGGACCACTGTCTGGAACTGACCACTGCTTGCCTCTGTCCATGATTGGACCGCTGCCTGGAACTGACCGACCCTTGCTTTGGCTGACTACCCTCGGATGAATACCCTGACTTTGACTCTTATGCTCTATAAGGACACTCTCTTCACTGCCCTGGTGACCACCAGGCCGGCCTGTTCAGATGCTACCTGTGGCCTTCTTCTAACTAGTACTATAGGCGCTGCCTATCTTGACCAGAGGGCCTCCAGTTCCTGTCTTACTCCATTGGTCTCTGGTTCTCTCCGTTCTGGTCTAGTCCAGTTGATCTCCACAAGCCACACACCCTTGCTCGTGGTGGGCAGACCTCTCTGCTACCTCTCCGGGAGACCCTCAGAGGCCTACCTAAGCCCAGGCAGTCTGGGAATCCAAGGGCTCAACCCAAAGAGCCCCCAGACTGTTATTGGTGAAGCTCCAGCTAGCCTCATTTTCCTTGTGTGCTCCACCTCCTGGCAGCAGGCACCCCCTGGAAACCCTCAGAGGGCCGTACCAATCCTGCGCCAGGTCAAGGGTCCACCTCCAGCACAACAACATAATTCCAAGCAAGGACCAATCTAACCAGTAAAGGTGTGATAGTCTAGATAGCTTCAATTCATTGTGCCTCCCCCTGCCCCCATTTATTTCTTGTGGGAAAAGTGCCAATCCCTCCTGTGAAGCTTATCTCCCCCCCCAAAAAAAAAAAAAAAAAAAGAAAAATCACTCACAAAATTGAAAAGTGGAAAAGTCTGAGGTTCCCACAAGGACTTACCTTCCCATGCAGAACAGATCCATCCATTTCAAGATTAAAGGACACACAAACACAAAAATTGCATGCATTTCTTTTGGTAAAAGTGACAACTGTGCCCCACCTCTTTACACCTCCCCTCCCAAAATCACTCACTAACTTTGAAAAGTCAAAAGGTCTGATGCTCCCACAAGGATCTACCTCCACACAAAGTGTAAGGGAAGCAAGTCCAGCCTTTATATACACACACAAACACAAAATGCAACACACATGGACATTCAGTACCATCTGATAAGCCTCTGTTCATAATGAACTGAGGATAAAAACTCAGGGTTTATTGACTACAAGATTGTTCATCCTGGAGTCCTATGGTCATCTTTCCTGGTAGCTCCCTAGGTAAGATTTTGAATGTTTTTATAAGTGTCTTTTTGTCTTGACTCTGTGATAGACATCAATCTGTTCTTGCCAGCATCTAGTTGATTTTACTTTGGTTCTTTTTGTTCAAACATATCTCTATTTAAACTTGCTATGCTTTGAAATACAATGTTTTCTGTTGCCATCTCTAGTTTGTGGAATAACTTGACTGATGAGATCAGGGTACAATCGCTTACTTCATTTTAGAAAATTGTTAAAAATACTTTTGGTCTCTATGGCATATACTAGTTAGCATCTTCCTCTTGCTGTGATCTCTCCCTTTTGGATTTCTGTGATGTTCTTCTATGAATTTTCTGTTGTATTTGTTTTATATTGCCGATATTGTTTTGTTTTGCTGTGTTTTAAATGTGTATGTTTTGATGTAATCCACTGAGAATTGTAGATTAGTGGGATATGTTTATTAAATAAATAAATATAAAAGTTGCTTTTTTTTTTTTTTACAGATATGCAGGATCTCTAAACTGTGAATAATTTTATTTGTCAAAGTTACTTAATATCATTTCACTGTAATTATTTCTAACTTCCAATTTTAGGTGAATCAAACTCATTGATATTGTCCCTGTAAACCTGACATCTTATTGGGAAGTACTGTAAACTGTAGGCAGGATATATTATACATAAGAACAAGATTTTAACCAAAATTTCAAACAGCAATATTTGGTACATATGCATGCATGACATTGTAGAAACAACTGTAATCAAAAACTCTTGGGGATGAAAATTTTAAATCTGGCTCAGAATAACACATATTATTACAAATAGTAGTTGAGGGATTGACAGAAGCATTCCAGACTCTTTAGTATAAAAACCTGGTCAGGGCAGGTTAGCGTCAGCTGCACTGAGCCGTAAAGACACTGAAATGCTGGAATCAGCTGTTTTTACTCAGTGTCGATCTCCACAATGAAGTACTAAAGTTTGGGGTGAATGCCTCTGTTATTCCCTCAACCTTTACTTGCTGTGAAGATGGTGGAGTCAACCATCTAAAGAGGCACTGGCAGACCAGCATGAAGTATCGGAAACAGAGAAAGAAGGCTGCAGGATGCTGATTGCTTCCTTCTTGTGTTTTTTTTTTTCTCCAGTGCCTTGGTGTGGTTCTTTGTTTTTTTATCTCCATTACACTGAATATAAAAAAGAACTTAATTTTTCCCCATCATCCAAGAGTTCTTATTCCAGCAAGGATGCTACCTCCAGAATTTACTAAATAATATCATTGCCCATTAGGTTGAAATTACTTGACCTATAGCATCACCCAGGATTGGTGCTATCCATTTTAACCCCTAAAAAAATCCATTTTACCAGGGGCACTGCTAGTGTTCACTAGCCCTTAAAGATACATTTCATTTCAAACTTCAAATGACATGATCATCTCATTCCTTCAGATTTTGTAAGAGAGATGAATACCTTTCCAAATTCATTTGTTTTCTAGGAAACTAGTGTGTTGACCACCATGCCAAGGTGTTTATGTATCAGGTTTGTTCATTTTAGAAAAAAAAATAAGAAAGGTAAAAGGAAAATGAAATCATTATCTTCTAGTGAAATCCACTTTATTGTGAAGAAAATACAGTCAGTCCTCAATGACATGAGCAAGACAACCACCAGCATTCTTGATACTGAGATCTTTTAATTCTAATATCCATCAATACCACAGACATTTGATTTACATTTGTTTTATGTCACCCTGGGAGGAGGGGGAGTAGTGCAAATAATTATTCTTTTTTTTTTTTTGGCATGTTTTTTTTTTTTCCTGGTCTGTCAACTGATTGCAGATTTCACTTGGATTTCTACTGGAGCAGGGAAAAGCTCCTCGGTGTAATGGGTTCTATCATTGTCACATCTGTAGTATGTTACACCTCACCTGAACTAAAGTGAAAAAGGAAAGCTCTCTACCAGCAGGTTCTATTCACCCAAGATAAGAAGAAAAGAGGGAAGGGAGATGAATGATGGAAACAGAAAGAGGTCAGTAATACAAGACTAAAAAAGCCTTTGCTTCTTCTTTTTTTTTTCCGCTATAGTGCTTTGTACATTGGCAATATTTCTGTTCGACTAGCTTTGCTTAAATCCAGTCAGCCAGACCATAGTGTGAAAGGGCGGGAGGACAGTAAGATGTGTCCTTGGTGATTCGGAAAACTCTAATTCTAACCCTTTTTCCTCATTGTTTCTTCATTCAGTATGAGCTTAATCTCAAATTTATTTCACAGTGTCTTATAGGAAGAGTGAGGGGAAGCTTATACTGGATCCAAAGATTGCCTTGAGGTTCTGCTTTTCATTCAGAAGCCCCAAGAAAAAGATTTGGCTGTTCCTAGGATCACCCGAGGCAGTGCAGGCTGAAAGGTATGTAGTCTTCCATATATCACTTTGCTAATATTAGTGCTCTTCCATTTACTATAGCAATATTTCTTGGAAATTGGTGATGTGAGTAATAACAATTTTATTTATTCCAAGACCTTGGAACTGAAAAGCTACAACAGTGGCAATTTCTGTTAAAAACTACTGAAGCACAGAAACATAAGGTTAAAAAAAAAAACAACAAAAAAAAATGTGTTCAAGATGCAAATCTATAGATCAGTAACTGAAATACTTTTTTCTTTGGTTAGCAGTCTCCGATAAAAATATGGTAAGGTGATTTGTGACTAAACTGTAAACTTATTCCTAATTTTGGGGGTCATTTATTGGGATGTAAATACATATTAGGAGGTAACAAGAACATTTCTTTCCCAAGAAGGTTGCTCAGGAAGGTTCCTTGGAATTTTGGTTTTTGTTTCTAGGAAAGCGCCTGATGCATTACAGACTCTGTTTGTTCTCTCTTTTTTTTTTTTTTTTTTCACATTGCTAATCTGAATATATAAGCTTGCCCTTTGCTCAGATTTATGGGTTGGGGCAGTGCCGTGTGTATTTACAGTCTCGTGACCTGAAGACCTAGAGCAGAACAAGGCAAGGAGGAAACCAGGGCCCATTCCATAAACAGAGACAGATATGAGGGGGAGGCAGGGTGCATTGGCTAGCAGTTAACATTTTAACTATTCAAGCACATAAAAGAATTAACGATTATATTAGGACAAAGGTAAAAATAGGAAACACAGTAGAGGCAGTTTTGAATAAACTGTATCTGCTCTTATTATGTAAGTGTGTTTATATTCTTTCTGATATTTCAGATGTTTAAGGTTAAACTAGATAGATAGATAGTTAGATAGATATAGATATAGTACATGCACTGATTGTAAAATGTGTTCCAGAGGCAGAGAACTAAATGAATGACGTGAGAATTCAAATGCAAGATATGGGAAGGGAGAAAGACACTTTGGTGTTTTCTTGATGGCAAATGCAGCAGGCAGTTGAGTATAAAAAGCACAGGAATATCAGAAAGCAAGTCAGGATTGGAACTATTGGATTAAGGTTAAATATAATATCCAATTTGGTGAAAGTAAATATTCATTAGCACACTTCTTTTACTTGGTTTATAGTTAGGGATTCAGATCACCCTGAGACGTAAAGTATAGTTTGAATGAATATTGCAGCATGGCACATGCATTTAAAACATGAAACTGATACAATTCTCCACCCCTCCCACCCCCCCCAACACACACACACAAAAAAAACAAAAAACAAGGAAAAGATGGAGAATTGCTACCATGCACTGACAGATAAGCATGAAAGGCATAACACTTCAGTATGCCCACAAATGAAAGGAGCTAGAACTGAATTACTGTTTAAAAAAAAAGCAATAATTTTATGAATATGTTTTAGTATATATATTTTTATTGCAAAATATACAGAACGTGGTCCACTGAGGAAATTTAACTTGCTCATCACTAGAAAACAATATAACCTATGCCTGTAAGTAAGCACAGAGCAGAGACAGATGAGTCAAAAGGTGTCATGACATCCACACAGATACAGAGATAGGCAGAGTAACCCATTCTAATTTCCTTTTGTGAAGCTAACTTGTTTTTATTTTCTACAAGTGCCGGAACTCCAGTTCCTAGAAATGAACGCACTTCAGGAAACGGATACCCTGACACGAAGATCAGCTCTGAGAATTGTCTGGAGCTGTGACATAATCGCTGAAAAAATAAAAAATACTTTCCTTTCTCGCTTCCGCTAAGCTCCATTTGGCAATCAAAAATCATTTTCTATTCCGACATGATGCACTCCATAGCAACAGTAGGTTCTGCATCCGAACCGATCCAGCAAAGGCCTAGCTTAGTCTGCCAGAAAAAGACGCCGCACAGAGCATTGAGAGACCAATGGCTCTATTTTATGAGCCATAAAAGTTTTATTCATCCTGACACTGAAACAGGTTTAGGCAGTGGGCTGACACTCCTTAAATAAATAAGAAGAATTAATACTCGAAACAATGAAACAGGCTGATAGCGCTGAGAGTGAGCCTATTATTTCCCTGTTATTGTTTGATATTGACATTGATAGGAGTTGTGTGTTGTTGTTTTTTTTTTTTTTTCTCTGTTCAGTTTCTTCTAGGAGCCTGGCTGATCCACTTCTGATTCAGCCCTTGTTTATTCGAAGCTGAAAAAAAAAAAAAAAAAGGTTCAAGACCTGGTTGTACCAATGCTCCCACCGACAGCTAAGGAACCAGTTTGGCGTCTGGTTTGTCTGTTGTTTTACTGCTGACCTTCAAATCAACTTTAACCCCTGACCCCTGAAGGCATCTATCATGACAAGAGGCTGTTTAACACAAATGGAGCCCATTTATAGGGAGAAGAGAGTCAGAAGATTTCCTTTTTATGAAGAATTTGTTTTTTTCACCCCTCTTTTCTCAGTCACCACAGGTGAAATCCCTCCTAGCAGCTGGCTTATGAAATAATGTGAGGGGAGGCCTTAATGAGCTGAAAGCACCCTCAGCTGGAGACAAATGTATGCAAATGAGATGCACAAACAAAGGAGCCTGGACAGAGAAATATCTGCAATTCCAGCAAAATGCTGCCTGCAGCTAGAAGATGAACAGCTTTGATAAAATGGTAACAAAAAGCACCTTTTTATCCTCAAGCTTGTTTTACATTGCAATAGTCCATTGTCATTGTGAGCCATCTGAGCATGCAGAGGTTCACTGGCACTAGCGCAGAAACCTGTTTCAGCATTTGATTTGGGGCATTCATGAAATTTCATCAATGTGGGTTTTCTGTACTGTTGCAGGTTGTTTTATTATTTGTATTACTTTGCTTCATGCTTTCGGTAAGTTACCTGTTGGAGCCATGTTCCATACATGACATAGTGTGTATAACATTTTATTAACTCCCTCCCCCTGCCCCCAACCCCAAACTACATGATTTAAAAATTCTAGGGACAGAAAAGCCATGCTGAGAAGTGCCCAGAGTTGAGTTTAAGAGAGAAGAATGGGCAATGAGCACTTCTAAAGCGAACGGCTAGTTTTTTCAAAAGCAAACAAGTGTGCTAATGCTGGAATTCAGACCCACAATAAAGCATGCTCTTCTTAATATGCCTTCTTCAACTTTTGAGAACTCCCTCTGTCATGCAGTAGTTTTGAGTTTGTAAACTACCCAAACAAAATCACTGAACTTTGTTTTCAGTATAGACATAAACCAGCACTTGAAAGTTTTCAAGATTAATGCAGTATTTGCAAAATATTGATCACTGGGATGCCAAAAAAAAAAAAAGGAGGAAAAAGCTCACGGTGCTACTAAACCATACCAGAATTACATTCTTGCCCTAAGATACATGAAGCCTATCCCAGCGACCTTCAGCTAAGCTTCAAAACTTAAAAAAGACATTGCTTTATGTCAAATGCTGCCTCCAGCAAAAACTTGGAGAACATAAAATAAAATAAAGGAGAAGGAGAAAAAATATAGTGGAGTTTTTTTCTTACAAAATGATTCTGTAAATATTTCAGAAACTGTACAGTGAAACCTTTTAGGGTTGCAAGGTATAAAAATTATAAAAGCCCTGATCGGTGAAATTTCTGGCTCACAATTTTTTCCCTAAATTCTAGCATCTGCATAGCAGAAGAAACATTTTTATTTTATTTTAGTTTTTATTTATTTGCTTTTGTATACCGACATTCATTGGGGTACATCACATCGGTTTACATGTTAGCGTGGAGAAGTAATAGGACGAGCGTGTCTTACTATTTTACATCCGGTTAGATCACGGACCAGGTACACCGGGCAGGATATCTCGCAAAAAGGTTTAATCTTCCTAACCCGAAGCTGATTTGGAAATCTGGAAATGCACCTAGGAGTCAGGGCATACGGTTTGGGGATGCACCAGTGAGGGGGATGACAGTCAGAATGAGGAAACGTCACATGCCGCCGGGTCTGCTTAAACTCGGGAAGGGGGGGGAGGCGAAACGTGACGTACAGAAATCAAAGAGTTAACTGCAGCTTGCTTATATTTTCTGGATTTCTCCTCTAGCCCGGTTACAGAGCAGCATAATTATGTTCAACTGCTGTTGTTTGGAAAGGGCAAACAGCATCTTAGGCACAGAACAACGAAATTACAGCTGAGATTTAGGTTGGCAAAAGCCGTCTTCTGCAGGCTTTTATGATTCATTATTTCCCATTAAATACAGTATTAGAAGTGTACACCAGATAGCTCATGGTTGCTGCTCTCAGAACACATTATCTATATTACGCAGGTCTGGGGAGCAGAATGGGAAAACTTTGGGGAATAAGCAATATGTGTTTGCTGATAGAAGTACCATATGGCTCATCTTTCTCAATTGCTTTCATTGCGACTCTGATGCTGAAGAAATTAAAGTTTTATTTGATGTGGCACAGCTTAATGAACTGTCTTCTGTTAGGAAAATTGAATATGTTTCCTGTTATTTGAGCAGAGAGCCCTCCTGCTTTCGGCTGAGGAGGGATGCATTATGTATTGTTTATTTAGCATTTAAAAAAAAAAAAAAAAAAAACAAGCCACATATTGAAAGTAGAATTGATTATGCCTGCATTGAAGTCTATGATCAGGTTTTAAGGTTTCTTTTCTTTTAATTTATTTCATTCGGGAAGGGTCATTTTGCAGTTCTGATCTACTGCCGAAGTTTAACAGGATGCATATTTCAGCCCTGGATAATTTCTTGTCTTGTGGAGTCTGTGTTCCCAGCAAGTGCTTTCTGGGCACATGAAATCGGTGGCCACTTTCTTTCCTGAGCCTTGTATTCACCTTTGAAAGCTTCCAAGGGCTTTGGAGGACCAGCTTATTGAAAGAAGCCGGTACCTTTTAATTGGATTAAGCCAAACTGTTTAAAAGTAGCATCGGCTACATCTGTGAGGAAGGGGGCAACTAGGCTTAGGAAAGAGAAACCTAAATATTTTTCCTTTCTAATGTTATTTGAAGTGGACATCAGCTTGATTATGTAAACCAGGTACAAGAGAAAAAAAAAAAAACAAACCAAACCCAGGATGAATAATGAGAGTCGCTAAATGAAAAAAAAAAACTGGCTGAAGTAAATTACGCCAGATAAAAGAATTTGCTGAGAGAGTTTAAATAAATACTGCACTGCCAAGGCTTAATGTGACAAGTGAGTCTGAGGGAACATTTTGTGTCACTTTTTAACCCAGAGATTGAGGCAGAGGTAACGTAGTTAGGCCTCACCAGTTCCAGAGACTATAGAGATACAATCTCAAACCTTAACTTCATTTCAGACTTTCAGAGCCCTCTTCAGTGCAGGTTTTGCCACGGGCACAAAGCAGTAGTCAGTCCTGTTTGAACAGATATTTGAGTGTATTGTATTGTATCTGTATATTTTTATAGTTTCTTTTTATTTTGCTACTTCTAATTTAAGCTAAAAAGAATACAGAGGATATCTGGAGCTGATGAGATTTTGTATGTCCACCTTTCCTAGTGACTGGCATTATTTTTCTAATTACTGTGAGACTCGGGGGCCCTTGCTGGTTCAGGAACACTGCAAGCAGCATGGATAAAAAAAAAATCACAGCATGCACAACTGTATTTCTGGAAACATGCACAGCTCCGACTGAATTTCTAGTTTCTCTTATATGGCTGACGACATTTGGAAGATTTCAGAATCCATTGCAGTCTGCTTCTAAAACAAACTCTGTTTAGCAAGATTTAATATTGCTGGGAAAAGCAAGACTTCTTACAGCCCACAAGCAAAATAAAGCTTAGAAATATATATATATATATATATATATATATATATATATATATATATATGACATTTTAGCTCCTGAAAATATGTCCAGTGCAAAGCACTGCTGGAAAGGCTGACAAACTGGCTGACTGGAAATATTTTCCTGTTCCCAGCCTAAAGTATTGTTATATTGAAAAGCAAGGAAGGCTAGCTTATGATTACAGCCAAGGAGCACCCCACACACACACACACACCCCACACACACACACACACACCCCCACACACACACACACCCCACACACACACACCCCACACACACACACACACCCCCACACACACACCCCCACACACACCCCCCCACACACACACCCCCCACACACACACACCCCCCACACACACACACAATCTTCTTTTTGTATTTTTTTTTGTGACATTTTGTTTACATTTTGTTTTAGGCAGTTGCATTTTTATTGCGCGGCGATCAGCACATATTTCTGAAACTCTGCACCATCATGACAAGGTTGGGGGGGGGGGGGGGCCTGGCCTCCTTTAAGAAACACCATTATGCATTGTTATCAGCATGGTGTAATTTGACTGTTGACAAAGTATCTGTGGCAGTGAGAATGAGAGCAGTTACAAGTGTGGCGGATTGTAATCAAGAAGATGCTTAGCTGTGCAACGCTGCATCTTGAGCAGATTTGAATCAACATTGCCTTTAGGGGACACACACATACAAAAAAAAAAAAAAAAAAAGTCCATTAATTTTTACTGGGAAAATTAGAGTGGCACTTGATGAAGTGAAATTTGACATGTGTTAATTGCTCTGCAGCTCTCCTAATTAGAGATTTTCAAATTCTTTTACTGCTGTCAGACTGATGGCACATTGTCTTACTGGACAAATACTCAAATTGCAAATTGAGTTTATCAAGAAGTTTTACTTAGGGCTGTGCAAGTGATTTCCTGCGATACCCTCCTAGCAGGAAACGATCTCCTTCCCCGGTTCTGTCTTTAAAAATGATTATTTTTAACAGAGCTAATCGGTTCTGAGCTTGAGCCTGCATGGACTGAAGTATTTATTTTGTCTTGTGGAAAGAAAGCAGGGGATGGGGAGGAATTATATTTAATGCGTCGCACATTGGGGGGGGGGGGGGGGGAAACCATAATTGTGTTCATTATGAAAAAGGATATTTAAGAGTGCAGAAAAAGGTGTTATTCATGTTCCATAAGTCATTATTTTATCATATTTGGTAAACAGACTAGACGAGTCAATAAACCGTCCAGGTGAAAAATATCAAACAGTTAGCTGACATGCAGCCACTCTCTCATTTCGGAAAGTAATTATAATTCCATGTGAACACAAATATTTTCCTGAATCTGAAACAATAATAATTGTCCCTTCCTTCCACCGGTCTAGCCCTTGAACCCATCTTAATTCATTAACATATTGAATTTTTTTCAATTTTCCATTTTCTTGCAATAACAATATTAATGCTGGGGCCAAAGCTTGATTGGAGCTAAATTACTTGTTACCTGCTGGCATTTATTTATATGGCATTGAATTATAAAGCTTTGGTATTGTCATGCCTTGGGCGAATTGTTTATGACACCAGTAATAGGAGTAATTGTTATTGTTGAAATTACCTGTCAGCTACCCATAGCAGTGGCCCTTGTCCCACTGACAAATAGTGACAGGGGAGAGGGATCCTCCACGCGTCCTCCTGATGACTTCTCCTCTGATAATAAGGAGTGCAGGGCCTCTGATAATTTGCCTGTCACTGCTGAGTGCGGCTCAGAGAGAGTTGGCCAAATTGTTGTCATTCACTTTGACAAAGACAGCTGAATGCTCAGTGCAGGAGGAGGATTATCAAAATAAATGAAATCACTTACACAATTTTTTTGTGTTTGAATCCCCCTAAATTGCTTGGCTTTGTATGAGTAGTAAACCTGGAATATTTGTATTATCGATACTACAATCTGTAGTGTCTGGGAGGGAAACACCCCCCACCCCACACCCCCCATACACACACATACATATTTAAAGAACTTTTCTTATTGTTTTGCTTGTAAACTATAAAAATAAAATGTCGAAATTAGAAAGTAGGTGACTTAGTTGATATTGGCAATATTAAAAAAGAAAAAAAAACCCAAGAGCTGAAAAATAACCTTAGAGTAAATTAAATTTGCCAAAAACTCCAGATTCTCATATTAATCTGGTCTGTGTACTGTAATTTAATATGAACACTAGTCAGAGAGCACATAAGAGAAATGTTAAGAAATTCAGTGTAATGTCTGACAATATAAATTAGCAAGAGCTGCAGCCTGCATACTGTAACTTTGATCACTCAACTGAAGACTTTCTTACCTTCAAGTTACCTGATTACATCATATTTTATTGCTTGCCAATAAATTGTCATGTACATTAGGATGAAACCACAAATAGTTAAGAGAGAAAAGACATTTTAGCAGGAGATAACTGAATGACCTCTAGAGTTCAAATAAACTGAAAATGTCACCCTGTTTCCCAAACACTGAGTTCTGTTTGATGCGATGTAGGAAAGATGGGGCTTTTTCTTCCGAAACGGCTTTCTCTCTTTATATGTATGGATGATGCCAATGCTGCTCACGGATGCATTCCTTGGCTCTGTTCATCCCTTAGATTAAGAAGTGGATAGGTAAAATAAGTCAAACTGAAATGTGCAGGTTGAAATGTAGGCTGTAGGAGAATAACTTACAACTCTTCATTGATTTGATGCATAATTCTTTTGAAATCTTTCTCTGAGCAAACAATGTTTTAAATTCAGACAATCAAATTTGGCAAAATTTGAATCATTATATGCTGATTTGACAACCTGTGAATTATTTTGAAATTCATTCCATAGAATAGAAGACAAGATGCCACTTCAATTGTGGTTCAAAATACACACTAGAAACTGTGAGTTGGGGGGATTAAAACTATTATAAAAAGAGGTGTTCTTTCAGAATAAAAAGTTGCAAATCTGCCCAGATATGAAATCTCTTTCATGTGCTATTTTTTTCCAGAATGTTGCATGCCTTGCTTTGTCTATGGATAGATACGTTAGTGATCCCAGGAGAGAAAATAAACAATACCTTGTTAAAGGAAAGTATTTAAAATGTGTAACATATTTTCATGCATTCCAGTATCCTGATATTTTATGTTCCTATCCCTAAATCCTAAATTAAGCCTCAGAGGAGTGGCTGTGTCTTTTGCTGCTCTTTTCATCTGAAATCAAAATACCTTTTAAACAGATTGTTATCCTCTGGTAGGAAAGTGCACTAGAACATATAATTATAATCGTGCCTTCCGCATTATTCCCCCATAGTTCTAATTTCAGCCTCAGCAGAAGGATAATGCATCTTTAAATTCTGGCTTCATTTCACATGTAAACTTTTAACAAACAGTAATTGCTCGTGTAGCTGAATTACTAAGGTGACTGACAGCAAACCTTTTTTTTTCATGTAACATTTTGAAAATACCCATCAGTGTCAAGCACAACTGCACAAATCTCAGTTGCTACTCTAAATAAGGCTGAGCAATGTTAAGGAAAATGTCAGAAAAAATCTCAGTGGATTAGAGTAACAATTCTGAACGGTGTCAGTTTGGATGGCAAGACTTAATGTTCTGCATAATTTGAGGGAAGGGCAAATATTATTCATAAAATGCAGTGTATATATAGATAGATGTAGGCTCGAGTTTTATTTTGCAATAATGCAGATCATATCTGCTAATATGCAGCACTGGCAGTGGGCAGGCTTCAGTGAAAGTCTTTGAGGATGATGCATTTTGTGGTTAATACATTGATATCAAGTAAATGCAACCACGCTACTAACAGAGCAAAAAGGGAACCAATTGCTAGTTTTATATGACAACTCAGCTTGAAATTAAAAAAGCAATTATCAGTTTCTGCCTTTTATATTTCTGAAGCTTGCAGTCTATATACTGTCTTTGTCTGGATTTCTGAAAAGGTAGCATGAGGTGTACTAAACCAGAGCACAGGGATCTGTAAGGGCAAATAGCAATTAATATAAGACCTTCCTGTACACTACTATATACAAAACAACAAATAATATTTTCTGAAAGTATATTTTTGGTAACTAAACAAATATATGCCTTTATATATAACTTTATATTATGTCATATATATATATATATATATATATATATATATATATATGTGTGTGTGTGTGTGTGTGTGTGTGTGTGTATGTGTGCATGTGTTAATAATTATATATTATAACTTTATATCTATAGTTGGATAGATATTATATTTAAATAATATATACATATCATACAAAGAAGTGCATTCATATAGTTCTGTATAGATATATAGAATATGTGCATATAGCTATATATTTATGCATACATACATACACATATCAGATACATAATGAATTGCTACATTTTGTTTTTCTATTTTAAAACAGAAAAAAATATTAACATGGACATCATTTGCATTTGCTCACAGGAAGGGAATAATTATTGTGATTTGTTTTAGTTTTATTGCACTTTTATAAGTATACTGTGGGACTAATCATTTCATTGAAATCTTTCAGGCATCTGGCTGAAATATTATCATTAGCACACTTGGGCCTGATTTTACTAAGATATTTTCCCATGGACACAGAACAGGGGGAAAATAATGCCTCTATAATCAGGATCAAAGCCTGCACATGCTACCCAAAATATCACAAAATGTAAAATGCAAACAATAAAAATAGCTAAATGCTATTCAAACATAAAAAGGATTTTTTTTTCAGAAGGGTAAAAAATGAAATCTAGACAAATTTGGCTTTTAACCAGTAAAGATGTTTTGCCTATTTCTGTCTATCCTTTATCACATTAATTTTTTATTTAAATTACACCATTAACTGGATATGAATTTATCAAGAATACATATATTGATTTATAAAACACTACCATTAATTATAGTAGCTGGATGTAACTGATATTACAAAGCCATTTAAAGGTTTTTAATATAGCTTGGACATACATAGCTAGGTAGATATTATGGACAAGGTTACAATTAAACTGGCTACCAGCAGTTAATGAAATCCTTGATTTATATTCATTTTAAAGATTGATTATATTGTTGCTTTCCAGAACTATTTATATTTTGCCATTTGTCAAAGTTTATCGCAGTAAAGAAGCTAAATAAAAACAAATTCTGTCTATCTTCCAGGCAGTTACTTTTCCATATTATAAATGCTGGCAGATATTATTAATTAGATATGTTCTGATGACACATCTTTCTTACTGAAGGGCCATTTGCATTAGTTTATTCTGTATATATAACTGTATGGGGGGGTGGGGTGTTTAAAAAAAAATAGCAAACCAGGCCCTGTGTCCACAGTAAAAAAAAACCAAAAAAAACCCAGAACCAGATAAAGAAGAAGAAAGTCTGTTTTACGATAGTCTATCAGCCGTATAGTTTTACTTTTCTTAGGCTGTGGACAATGTCTTTTACCTTAAATCAGGCAAATCAGGCAGCATCTAAAAATGGACCTGAAAAGGGAAAGCAAAACAAGGAGAATACAAACAAATGCCAGCGATACTACTGGATGGTGTTTAAAAAATTAATCAGTTAAATTAATCCATCAAGAGATAAATTTACTTCTTTTCACATTACAGATTGATAGCTGGGTCTCAGTGACTCTTTATTTATATCACTTATCCCCACTTGGCAATATATGTTACTGATTTATTATAGTATTTTTGCTGTTAGCCACGCAAGACTTAAGGCTAGCAGAGCAGCCTGGTTTTATCTGAGGAGTTTAACAACAACAGCGGGGGTAGCCTTTATGGGAAGCCAGGAGGGGTTATAAAGCTACAACGCTCACCATTAACCATTTGGATTCTGAAATATTCCTTTTGCTAATGTGTGGTCAAGTCTGCTGTAAAATCTTTGCATAAGAAATAGGCAACTCTTTACTGGAAAATATTTCTAACTCTATAAGTTATCAATATGTGGTATTTAATTGGTTCTCAGCATAAAGAGGAAAATCACCCTCTCGGACATTAAAGAATGAACAGACCTTATTAGTAAAGTAATACTGACCTCAATTTTGTCTGGAATCAAAGATGGAAAGGAAATTGTGCTTCAATGGTAAATCTCTGTAGGAGAGAGCCGAATATCCCCCAAGCTTGTCTCAATATCTTTCTTTGGACACACAAAAAGAAAGTGCTGAGCGATGGCCAAATATCTCCTTTACATGGCTCAGAAATGTTGCAGAGTTCAGTAAACCTTGCAGAATTAGCTGTAACCCATAGTACAAAAACATACATCCATCACCCATGTAAGCATTCAAGTTTCTCTGATTTTTGCTTATGTAATGAAGCCCAGAAGCTTGTTGACCATTAAAAAAAATGCATCACATAGCACTTAAGAGCGACAGCCTACTTTGCCTCTAAGGATAGCCATGCCAGCAATTAAGAAATCTTGCTTGAATTAATATTCAGCTTATTTATTCTGCAGCGAAAGGGAATTACAGTCATTTTATACTGACTTTTTATCATATACAGCAGACACATAAAGGGGTTGAACTAGCACAAGCTGTCTTTTTGTGTCTGTTACCATGTGTCCAATATATGCCAGTGGAGTTGTGGTTAGAATTTTCAAAGGCCACCAATTAGACATTTTTTGACTAGATGCATTTTTCATTTCTTCTTCTACTGTACCATTGTTAGTTCATGTTTTAATTTTGGCAATGCAAGGCCTATTAAATCCCCTTATTTCCTAAAAAAAAAAAGAAGCCACTCTTCAACAGCTGGCAAATATCATAGCTATCTCTATTCAGGAAAATTCTTAAGTCATGGAACAGAACAAATATCTGAATATATTTACCCAACTGTGACTTTTTTTAAATTATACTGTACCAAAGATATTTGGGCCGGCTCAGGAGATATTCATTTCTGACCCATAGAGATTTACTCCCATGTATAATTTTTGTCCATCTCCAGCTTTCACAGGAGATAGCCCAGTAAGAAATACTAAAAGCAAGTTCAGAAGATAAATGACATTATTCATTAGCTATACAATCAGGCCACATAATAGTCTATTCTTTTATCATAGCAGGACAGGTCAGCCTTACTGACCTTGCATGAAGTTTGATCTGACCAATTCTTTAGTAATCTCGTTACTTTTATCTTCAGAATACAGCTAAATTTCCTCTTTGCTTTAAAGAAATCACTGCAATGTGCAAAAGGTTTATAAATGGTTAACATTATTCAAATTAACAGTCTGAAGAAAAGCAGCCTCCATTGCTTAGGCAGGTGCCATTAAAGTCATGATTGATACTGAGAACCATGGTTTGGTTGGACTCTTACAAACACACATCTCTGTCACTATACTTCAATATATCTAAACGTTCTTTCAGCAGCATGTTATGATTAAACTAGAATTCTCTTAATTTTTTTTCTTTTCCCTTTTTCTGTTTTGTCCATCACCTTGGTTTCATTCCCCTGGTTTTGACCTGTACTTTTTTTTTTTTCTGGAACAGACGCAGGCAGGTTGAGAGGTAATAAGAACCAGATGGACAGAGCGCAGAAATTGTCCAAATGGGTATGAGAATGTGGGGAGCTGTCAGGCATGGAGAGAGGCTGGAATTTTTCAGCAGTAAAATGGGATTTATCACCATTCTAGCACAGTCATTGCCGACAACCGTTTACCTTGACAGAAACTCCATTCCAATAGGCCACTCCAATGCCGTTATTTTTTTTCCTCCAAAAAGAGTGATGATTGGTATTTGTTCTAAGGCTCAAATGGCCTGTACTAAAGGTGAAGCATTAGGCCAAAGTCCTATATTCCCTACTGAGGCAAATGAACCTGCTAAAATAAGTTCTTTCCACAATAGCTGTGTAATTGAAACCAGAAAGTGGGAGAATTTGATAAATTGCTTGACCCTGAAGGAATGCAAAGGTCATAAATCCTCGCATTTTTTTTGCTCTTTTTTGTTTGTTTGTGTGTGTGTGTGTGTGTGTATTGATTATATAAAGTTTTTTCTTTCAGATATTCAATCAGACTGGTACTTATCCACAGTCCTTAAAGAAGGAAAAGTAAATCAGCAAGTCAAAAGCAAACCAAACTTCTGCTATCCTATGACAAACCCAAGAGAAAACTGTTAATGGATGCGATTTGTGATATCATATTCTTGTAGTATTCTAAATAAATATGTATGATTAGGGGCTTTTATGTTCAAAGTAGTTATATTATAATTATATATAACTTTAAGAACTTAGAGAGTCCAATTTTCTGTCCCTGGTATACAATTTATGCATATAAGTGGACATGTGGAATTTTATGGAGGCATTCTATAAATTGTGAGGTGGATCCCACACAGTTTACAAAATACCATATTTTTCTGCCTTGAAAGTAAGTGAGTATGTTGTAGTAAATGCATATATTTCTGATGCCAAAAACACTTATGTTACTATTTTATAAATGTACATGTATATGTTTTAGGCATGTAAAAAATATGCAATATGTTCACCTCAAGAGACAGGTATTTTATTAAGTATGTATCATTTAGATCCATGTGAGCCCTCCTGGCACACCCATACATACATACACACAAACACACACAGGAACACATGCATGCACACAAACGCACACGCACACATACACACACACACACATTTAGGGGAGGATTGCACAGTAGGGATGGAGGTTGAGATGACATATGAGGAGGGAAAGAGAAGGGGTGAGACAATG
Source organism: Rhinatrema bivittatum (assembly GCF_901001135.1). Taxonomy (NCBI): domain Eukaryota; kingdom Metazoa; phylum Chordata; class Amphibia; order Gymnophiona; family Rhinatrematidae; genus Rhinatrema; species Rhinatrema bivittatum. Next base: position 19,907 of record NW_021820823.1, on the reverse strand, counting down.
TTTGTGAGGATACAAGGTGGTAGACATGGGATCTGTGGGGACAGTAACTCATAACACAAGTCAAAGGAGGGTGGGAGGGTGGAAGAAGGAGAAAAAAAAAAGAGGATTTAGGGGCAAGCCATTCTGAGATAGAAAAGGCAAGGCAGCAGCTCAAGGACCTTTTTGGGCTAGAAAACCCTGTAATGGACCTCTTCCCAGAAGGGACCTAGAGGTGAAAAGAGATCTAGCCCAGTCACAACATAATGGAGGGGTGGCCAGCTTCAGAAGCACACTGTAAGCATGTATATTATGTATTTGGAAGGTGTGAGAGAAAAGGTATTCATTCTGAATTGCAATAAACATCACAACTTCAGCTTAAGAGGAAGAGGTAGAATGGCAGGGTGATTCTCAACTTCTATGGAAGTGAACTGGACTTTGCCACCCACAAAATCTGTGTTCCCTGGACCTTTACAGATTCGGGGACTAGCATGGCAATTATGGATAAGCTTAATGTTGTAGCTACAGAAGAGCAAGGCATAGCAGCCACGCTCTTAAAAACTGAAGAGGCAGGACGGCTTTAGTGCTTGAAATGCATGCATGTCACTGAAAGAATAATGCAAAATAGGCAAATATGGTTAACAGCTCTGGTCAACCCCGATTCATTAAAGGCAAAAACATTATTCTGGTTTGTTATTTTGATATGATATTTTGTCATGCTTTGGACATATATTACCACATAAAATGTCTGTTTGCAATTTGTTTATATACTTGTGTCTTTATTCATGGTATGGCATGAATGAGATGGATGGATTTTGGAAGTTAAACTCCAAATATTCATGGTCATCAAAATACGTACTTGGGGTGTACTTGGACTCACCAGTTTGCAGCTACCTCCAGCAGTTCATCCAGTCCTTCTACAGTTCACGTAGACCCCTTAGCACTTCACCCTGAACCCCGACCATTTCACCCAGGCCTCCCACCCAAAAACTGCAGACAAAAGACAAGTCCGATTTGAATTGCATGAGTCCATTAGCAGGTGTAAAAATGTTTGGTAATGTAAGATGTATACCTGATAAAATAGCAAATTGTGTGCATATTTCTGACCCCCAGCCTGGAATGACCCAAAACTGCCCTTTTTCCCCCACTAATATGTATGCGCCATACTGCCAGTATGCAAGTACTTTCTAATTCCATGTGTATATACTATTTTTACATGCAAAACCCCTTTGAAAATTCATACCGTAAATTATGCCAAACCCTGAGAAGCATTCTGCAACTTAGCTATTGATGAGCTCAATGATGAACTCTGCAACAAAAACTGTGTGACCTCTAGGATGGCCTCCCTACAGCTTTCCATGCTTTTGCCTCTTTATGTTGTTTCCTATATTGTCAATTTCATTTGTTTCACATATGACTAATATCTCTCTGACCTCTCTATGTAATCACATTGCTGGTATAATAACAGAAGAATCATTTAGGGCCAGCCTCATGGCTTAGTGTCAATGCAGAATGTCCCTAATTCAAACCCCACATCACGTCTTTCACACCCCAAGATGACTGAGGTCGGGGCTGGGGCTGCTGTGTAGGCAGTGTTCACAGCCTCTAGGGAGGGGATAGAGTCCTGGTCAGCGTAAAGAGGGAAACCAGGTAACCAAATTTAGAGCCCAGGGTTCAGGGCCCTAAAAGGATCTCTGATGCACTGTTCCCAGCCTAAGGGCCATTGCTGCAATAACCAAACTGAGAGCAGTTGGAGGATCTATGAGAATAGGGGGGGGGGGGGGGGGGGGGGGGGGAGAAATCCCTTGACTGTTGTGAATGAATGCTCATGTTGCCAGAGTCCCAGAACTATTTCCAATTAAGCTGGTAGAAAAGGGAGAAAGGAATAACTACCAGGCAAAAACATCAAATGATATTCCTTGCCTCTTCGAAATGTGGAATGTCAAACAATGCATCTTGTTTATGTTTGATTTCTACCATTATTTTAGATACTCTGTACCTGGAATTTCCTACCTCAATATATAATTAATTAACTTAAATGCATCAGCATATTTTGAATTATTTGATAAAATTTATTGGACCACATTATTCAGTATTAAATGAAGGAATATTATGGTATAATCAAAATATGTTCTCTGTAACACAAAAGAAATGCAATATAAATTAGTTTGTGTTCCAAATCTTTTCACTGTGTCAGTATTTTACTGAGGTCAATATTCAGCTCCACTTAGGGGGTCATTTTCCAAAGGTATCTCACGTGAAAAGTCCCTTTTCGCGTGCGATACCTAGATTGGGGCGGTTCTGGGCAGCGTCCGTACCGGAAGGGGAGGAGTGGGGGCTCCACCAGGGAGGACGCCGCGAAGACATCCCTGACGGCGAAAAGGTAAGGAGCCTTATCGCCATCAGTAACGCGGCCAATAGCACCACCTTTCACAGTGGCGCTATTGGTTTGCGAAAGCCTGCAGCGATAGCACCGCGGTGGTGCGATCGCTGCCGGCTTACACAGGCCCGCCCCCCACTTCACCCCCCCGCCCCCTGTTACTGCCGGATTTTCTAATTTCTGTGAACTTAAAAAATCCAGGCCTTAGTTGGATAAATGGTGGTGGTTGAATATCTGGCTGGATTTAGTGGCCATTTTTCCAGATAAGTACTTAGCCAGATAAATCTTATTCAGCTAACTTACTTAAATGTTGATCTTTAAATATCTACCTCTAAGTTTATAAAATACTTGTATAAATCTTTGCAAGCCTATTTAAGCATGCATTTGGTGACTTTGAAAATGGGGCTAAATATGAGCAGTGTGCATACTTTTACCCATTTTGGGGGAGTGGCAATTTTTATGCAAGTAAACATGCATTTACCCATGCAGAATTCTTCAATTATTGACCCCACAATGTTCTAGTGCAGAGAGCCTAAAAGATATCTCCCCCAGAGTAATGATTTAACCTTTCAAAAAAGGGGAGACAGAGTTAGTAATAGTGAGGGTGTTCCCTTGCCCATGAGAAAGCTTGCTGGCTAGCTCCTAGTTTATATAAATTCTCACCACCATCTTAAGGCATCAAATTTCTAGGGGCATCATGTATCTTGTTGTTCCCTGTTTGTCTTTATTTAGGGAAAAGCCTCTTGGATCCATAAAATGGGGATCTGGGCAAGTTTTCTGCTCTGATTTCAGAAGGGTTTCATTTGTGAGAGGAGGACATTTTGCACCCTTCCTGCCTCTGGTTTAGTTTCTCTTTTTCTTTAGAGGACTTTCTTTTTGTTTTACTGAGTGCCCGGGACCTAGGGACTCAGATTTTTGAATATTAAGAAGGTATCTTTTACAGGATGCAGCAGGAAAAAAATAAATTTAAAGCAGATCTTAAAACATGGTTGTTCCATGTGGCCTATAGCGAAGATGAGAAACAGATACGTATTTAATTGTACATCCACAGGTGGCTTTATTTTAACCGTTAAATAATGCTGGAAGTATATATTTTATGCTTTTAGTATTTTATTGGTTTCATATTTATGGCTTCAGATGCTTTTTTCTTAATAACTTATTTCTTTTGTAACTTCTTTTAAAATTTTACCTGTTTTATTATTATAATTGATTGTAATTTCTTTTATTGTATATTTAATGTAATGTTAACCGCTGTGAAGGCTATGCTGAGACAACGGTATATAAACGACAATAAACCTTAAACAGAGAAAGAGCCATAGGATCATCAGTATCCTTTAGAGGGATAAATCTTCATTCATCCTCAGGGAGAAGGAGTCAAAGGTGGGAGGAAGAGGTGGTTCATGTTACCCCCATGTAGTACACTATCATCTCAAGAAGATTAAAGAAAGAGAGGATCAGAATTGGTACCTATCAGGTACCACATAAAGGAAGAAGGAGAAGACAGAAGAATTTCAGGAGAGTTATGAGAACTTGGACTTTTGCCATGAGGCACATCTAAATTGGCATAATGCTACAATCACCATCTACTGGGAGGCAAATTATAATTTGCCCCAGTGATTTGAAGGAGAACTTTCAAAATGATTAGTTGGAATGAGTTTGAATATCAGAATAACCTTGTTGAGAACAGAAGGTCACAAATGTATTTAAGATCTGATGATGTAGCAGTGACTTTGGAAATAACAGCAGCTGTAAAGAATTGTTCATTAATTTTAAAATGCACCAGTAAAAGTTTAGTTGAAAACCACAACATCTCCCAGTGTGCTTATTACTGCTGTTTACCTCTATGAGATCTTTAGTGTTGATTTCCAGTTACTTTAATGCATGAGTGAAAATTGAACAATGCACGGGGCCCAGAAGAAGTCCCCTCGCTTTGGGAATTCTGGACCACCATATTGCAATTAATATCAGACTGTGTTTGAGGTGTGGTTCCTGGGGCCCTATTGGATATTGTTAGCCCAAGGATTATACTAATAAAACTCCAAACCATATCTTTCAAATTGATTGCAATGAAAAAAATCCAGCACATCTTAGGGTGATCCCAGCATTACCGTATTTCAGCTCATCCAAAGAGTCTGAAAGGTCCTAGTGTAATATCTCTTCACTGGGTCACAGACACTCATATTCGGCACCACTTGATCAGAATTCTCATTTGATTGTGTTTTTATTTGCCATGATTTGTTTTGATTTTTATCTTTATGAGTATACTAAAACTAACCATTTTACATTTGAAGAGCAATTATAAGTCAACAGCTTCAATACGTGATAAGTGTTGGTATAATAATCCATTTACAAGCACTGACCCTAGTTCAGATCTTTGCTGCAGGCATACCTCTCACATATAGAGATGAATGCCAGAAAAAATAAATATATGTTCCAATATGATTACATAAATATATCTTGTTTGCTGTATAAATCACTGTTTATTTCATATGGGTGATAAGATCCCATGGGAAAAGTCTGTACTGAGCCTTCTGTTGTAGATCTCTGAAAGGCAGTGGTATCATTGTTGAAATAATCCAATGGTGGCTCATGTAGATATAGAGGCTAGGTCATACCACCAAAAATGAATGAAGAGACCAGAGATGCAAAACGTAACAGAGAATGATAACAGAGGGAGAAGAAAAAGTTCAAGAAGGAACAGGGGAAATGAAAGATGAAAGCCGGAGAGGTGTACCATGTGTTGGTAGGGAAGACAAGGGAAATTGTGCTTGTCACACCACCTACTTTTTGACCCATCAGCTGCCCTTTGGGTAATCCATGTAATGTTATGGTTTTGGTATTTCTGAATCAAGGCATAATCCCTGAGTTGTTTCAATAAATGCATTTTTGATGATATAATCATGTTCAACCAGTTTGTACAGTCTCTGTGCAAGTACGCAAATAGCATTTGTAACCCCTGGGCTGGTTTATCCTGGATAGTGCATCCAGAAGCCATATCTTGATGGTAAACTTCCCTGGGTCCAATATGTTATTAACCAGGATTCCCTAAATGCGAGGAAAGTTAATTTTCAAGGCTCTTAGCATTGCAAACACTTATGCCCCAGTTCAAAGTTTTTATATACAGCAGTGATGATAACAGCACTGATGAGCATTAAAGCCACAATGTAGTAAAAAGCACCCTAGAAGCTGACTTGGTTTTCAACATAACTTTTACTGAAATGTTTTGAAATGATGAAAAATTGAAAATAGTCTTTACAGCTAATTAATTCATTTAAAGATGGTACACGAGAAGCTTCGCAATAAATTTGAGACTTCTCAACATCTCATTTAAAGTTTAAGATGGTAAAGCCAATTGATTCAGCAAAGGCAGCAGCACAGGAAGGAGGAACCAAAAGGGCTGGAGGTAGGGCGCACCAGCAAGATATCTCCCCAAGTGGCTGCCTCCACCCCTTGGGATGGTCCCGGGCTTCAAACGGCCCAATGAGCCATCCATGTCATCCTGACCCACCCCTGGCTTCGTGTCACTGCTGCCAGGACCTCCCCTGTTCCCTGCTTGCCCTTACCTCCACGGGCTTTGTGGCCTCTACTGCTCATGCCCATGCTGGCGGGGCGGGCGACATCGGCAAGTCAGCGGCATCATCGTGTGGCAGCGACACTGCTCATCCTAGAGATGACACCGCGACAGGGCCAGGTAAGGCCAAATCCCTGCTCTTTTCTGGTGTTCCAGGCATGGTGCCGGGTTATCGGCGGTGTTCGCATACAGACCCAGCACCGCACCATTATTTTGATGTTTCACTGGTATAAGGCAAGTTTTAGTGCTTCTCTCTCAATGTAGGTGAAATTTTAAAGATGAACTCCAATTTTAGATGTCTATTCATATATAACTCTTTTATCTCTTACCTCTCCATGTTGTCTTCTCACACTCCTTATTCTCCTCACAATACCTGAATGGTTTCTGTTATTTTCCTCTTCTCACTTCAGGTTTCAGAGCTATACTACTGTTACGCCTCTTCTCCCAAATCTTCATGGGCCCTGTTGGAGTCCATCTCAGCTCACTTCTCCCATTTCTCTTTCTTCTCTGGATGGCTGTACGTCATCCCTCTCCACAGATCCCAATAATCTCAGCTTCCTATTTGGTAAAAGGAACCTTGTCCAAATGTTCTTAGAACGAAAAAATAGTAACTGAGTCCCTAGTTAATGGGTACTCAACTTACAAAAATCAGCATAAAAATATAAAAGGGATAGGGAGGCATTGAAACTTAATCAACAGAAAGTTCAGGGGACAACCATGTAAAAAAAAATAAAATAAATAAAAACAGAAAATCTAACCAGCAAAATGGTGAGCTGGCTTTATACACCAAAGGAGCCTACCATATACTCTCTCCTACCAGGGTGAGCCCAACTATTCACACTAGTATTATGTTTGTCTTAACACAAATGGAATATTCTGTAAGGTTCCTGGTAGAGATCTAAAAGGATCTCTAGGCATTGAAAAATAGTTCCTCACAGAGATTATATTATTGCTTGGAAATGTTGTCGGTTCTAGAAAAAGCAGTGTTTGTTTTTTTGGTGGCACACATTAGAACCGTGTACCAGAACCTTTTAAAGTGTAATTTTGTAACAGCCCACATAGTGGTAATTTCTGTGTGTACATTGTACACACATAAATTGCTTATGTGCCCCAACTCTGATTCCTGAAACAATTCTTCTCAGCATAGTATTCAGGGGGTGGAGTAACGGCCTACAACACTCCAAGAAAAGATTTGGGCAACATTCTCTCAACCTAGCTTGATGGACACAACAAGCTAGGTTGAGAGAATGTTGCCCAAATCTCTTCTTGGAGTGAGTGTCCTCACTCCGACGGCCAGCAAATCTTCACTAGAGACCACTGTTCTTTCCGTAGGTCTCATGTTGAATGTGAAAGTGGCCCCCAACCCCCTATGCTCATACCTAATCCCCACCTCGAGTTACTAGGTGGCCCTCCCATAGGGATACAAATACCTGTCTAGGGCATAGGCACTATAGGAAGGTGTGCTCTCTCTCTCTCTCTCTCTCTCTCTCTCTCTCTCTCTCTCTCTCTCTCTCTCTCTCTCTCTCTCTCTCTCTCTCTCTCTCTCTCTCTCTCTCTCTCATGGCCCTGAGTGACATGCATTCTTTTATGAACACTGGCCTCTAACTTATTTTCAAAATGCTACTTTCATGCATAAAGTAGGTTTTATAACAAGGCCCCTATCACAGTCCACCATTGCCACTGTCATTGCTGGCCCTCTTCTCCCATCCCACATTAACCTTGATTCCCTCCCTAGGCCACCCTGATGAGTTCACTGACTATGAAGCTCCAGAGTGACTGGTCCTGGAACTAGCAGCAGTGGTGGTACTTTGTAAGTGATTATGGCATGGCCTGCAGTCTGAGACAGTTCACGTATGCTTACAAATACAGACTCCACAATGGCCACTCACAGCTTCTGTGTGGGTCAGGAGGGAGAACTTGAAAATGCTCACTGACTCAGTTCATGGCCATGCTGAACTCACTCACAAAGTACTATAACTGCTTCTGTCCTCATGTGTGTGGGGGGGGAGGAGGGGGGGGGGGTTGGTCTGCAGAGATAATGTAGATATGCATGGGGAGCTTAGGGGTCAGTGAGGTGCTAGGGTCAGAGGGAAGAAGAAATTAGTGTGTGATGGTTGTGGGGAGGGGAGATAGGAGGAGGTGAAGGGCTTGGGATAGGCAGAGGAGGGAGACTTCTGGTCCCTTTGTTCCCCAAGATAAAAGCACTGAGTAAAAGTGAATAATTTATACCAATATATGTTGTCATCCTGTTTAAAAAAGTAAATGAAAGCAAATCTTTCAAGGTTGCATATATTACCTTAGTGCCTCTTTTGTGTCCTTGAGAAATTCTGTCAATGTATATACAGTGTTGGAAAATGAGGCCTCTGCAGTATTTTGAGAAAGTCCCAAGCCACATAAAGAACCACATTTTTCTGGAGGAAATCAGCCAACAGCAGCTAGGACGTATTTGACTCAATTGCATGGGGATTTACTTTTTTATAATAATTTTACACACCTTCACAATATCTAAAATTGTGGCCACAGTTATAGTAGTATTTTCAGCCTATGTTTTTGTGTGTGTGTGTGTTTTGTTCAGTGCAAAACACATTCTACAAGACACGAATGAATCACAAATAAAAGGAATAAGAAATATGGGGACAATGAAAGTAACTGATAAACAGATTAGTCTGCTGTAATACAGATCAACATTTCAACTCTCTTTCTCAGATAGTAAACGTTTGTCGTTCACTGTGTGACAAACTAGGTACTAGCTAAGGAAGATGGAAGCTGAAATTTTGTGGATTTATATTATCTGCTTCCATCCTCTAAGATAGGTATTCACATTCTCTACTGACTCAGTCGCCACCCAGATAAAATCCAAACAAACATATAAAGTGGAATCACAGCTTTATTAACAAAATATAGAAGCAAAAATAAAGGAAAGGAATGACAAAATCCCATACATATCAAGTTGCAGTTCACTTCCCTTTCCTGCCCACAGATCAGCCAAACAATGCATGGCATAAAACACTTATCTGAACATGGCAACTAGCTAAACCATGTCCATCCTAGGGCTACTAGTCCAGTAAAAATCTGCTGCCGAACTCAGGCACCTGACTAGTCAGTGACGATCTAGCCATGATGAGGTAACTATACTCACTTGAATCAGGAACCCTGTCACCCGTGGTGTCACTAGGTTCAAGGTATAAAAATCATTGTTGGAGTCTCTAAAGATCCATTAATTAATGGTGGTGTTATTCAGAGAGTTGGAGTACCTCTAAATTCAGCTGAAATTGATATGCTTTTAAGCAAATATCTGGGGTCTTGAAATGGTTATACCCCACGCTAGTTGAGATAATATCCCCAAACACTGCAAACAATACTTCCCAAAATGCAACCCATCAAGAAACAAAATCAAAGGCAGGAGGAGGGACAGTTATAATGTCAGCTAATCAGTGAGCCCCATTGCACTTGCTCATATCACCTTCATCGCAGTCACCTCTACATCTGTCTGAACCCTACAAAGCCCTTCTTGCTTATTACAGCCCTACTAACCTGACAAATAAAATCTAAATAATAATGCCAGGCAGAATAAAAATGGGTCCTGGTCAAGGAAGAGCTCAATCATATTAGAATTGCTCCTACTGAACCAGGGGCTCCCAGTATCACCCAAGTATCTTTGGGTAGATAACTCCCTTACCTATTATGCTAAGGGCTGGATTTTAATACCTACGCATGGGCGTACATTTGTGCACGCAACCCGGCACACAAATGTACCCCCAATTTTATAACATGCATGCACCGCCGCGCGTATGTTATAAAATCCGGGATCGGCGTGCGCAAGGGGGTGCACAATAGTGCATCTTGAGCGCGCCGAGCCCTTGGAGAGACCAGCTGGCTTTCCCCGTTCCCTCCAAGGCCGCTGTGCTTGGAGGATCCAGCCCCGACCCCTCCCCACCCCACCCATGCTCCACCCCTTTTTTCAAGCCCCGGGACTTACACGCGTCCCGGGGCTTTATGTGCACCACCGGGCCTTTTGGAAATAGGCCCGGCGCGCGTAGGGCTTTTAATATCTGCCCCTAAGCATTTGTACTATCTCTATATTGACTTTACTATCTTTTCTATGGCAATCACTATGCACACTATCAGTGCTTTATAAAAGTGCAATAAAAAAAACTAATAAATATTAATAAACTAGTTTACTATTTACTCTTCCACTGTGTGCATCATAGAGAATACTAGTAGTCATGAAGGTATGTGTACATGGAATGATTTTTTTGAATCTTGAGTTAAATTTGACTGGCAAAACCAGAAGGACATTAAACAAAGTCTTCACTAATGAGTAAAAATAAATCTTTACTGCATGTTTATCATTATTTCACTTTCAGAATACAAATTTCTATTCAGTTCAGTGAAGTGTGGACTCAGGCCTGAAAATTCTTCTCATAGAGAATTACAGTATGTTGCTAAAATACATCCCTACTAGGGATGTGAATCGTGTCCTCGATCGTCTTAACGATCGATTTCGGCTGGGAGGGGGAGGGAATCGTATTGTTGCCGTTTGGGGGGGTAAAATATCGTGAAAAATCGTTAAAAATCGTTAAAAATCGAAAAATCGAAAAATCGAAAAACCGGCACATTAAAACCCCCTAAAACCCACCCCCGACCCTTTAAATTAAATCCCCCACCCTCCCGAACCCCCCCCCAAATAACTTAAATAACCTGCGGGTCCAGCGGCGGTCCGGAACGGCAGCGGTCCGGAACGGGCTCCTGCTCTGAATCTTGTCGTCTTCAGCCGGCGCCATTTTCCAAAATGGCGCCGAAAAATGGCGGCGGCCATAGACGAAAAAGATTGGACGGCAGGAGGTCCTTCTGGACCCCCGCTGGACTTTTGGCAAGTCTCGTGGGGGTCAGGAGGCCCCCCACAAGCTGGCCAAAAGTTCCTGGAGGTCCAGCGGGGGTCAGGGAGCGATTTCCCGCCGCGAATCGTTTTCGTACGGAAAATGGCGCCGGCAGGAGATCGACTGCAGGAGGTCGTTCAGCGAGGCGCCGGAACCCTCGCTGAACGACCTCCTGCAGTCGATCTCCTGCCGGCGCCATTTTCCATACGGAAAATGGCGCCGGCAGGAGATCGACTGCAGGAGGTCGTTCAGCGAGGCGCCGGAACCCTCGCTGAACGACCTCCTGCAGTCGATCTCCTGCCGGCGCCATTTTCCGTACGAAAACGATTCGCGGCGGGAAATCGCTCCCTGACCCCCGCTGGACCTCCAGGAACTTTTGGCCAGCTTGTGGGGGGCCTCCTGACCCCCACGAGACTTGCCAAAAGTCCAGCGGGGGTCCGGAAGGACCTCCTGCCGTCCAATCTTTTTCGTCTATGGCCGCCGCCATTTTTCGGCGCCATTTTGGAAAATGGCGCCGGCTGAAGACGACAAGATTCAGAGCAGGAGCCCGTTCCGGACCGCTGCCGTTCCGGACCGCCGCTGGACCCGCAGGTTATTTAAGTTATTTGGGGGGGGTTCGGGAGGGTGGGGGATTTAATTTAAAGGGTCGGGGGTGGGTTTTAGGGGGTTTTAGTGTGCCGGCTCACGATTCTAACGATTTATAACGATAAATCGTTAGAATCTGTATTGTATTGTGTTCCATAACGGTTTAAGACGATATTAAAATTATCGGACGATAATTTTAATCGTCCTAAAACGATTCACATCCCTAATCCCTACTGCCTTCCACCTGTGTAGCATCAATAAGATTGGATAAGTCAGTTTTGACCCATTTTAGATCACCAAGTCAGAGATATCTTCGCCTGCCCTTTTTGTGAAAATCCAGTTTTCCTTGGACATCACCGAACTCTGATCTCAAACACACTGAAGAATTTCTTCAGAGTTTAATTTTCTTGATAAAAGTTGTTGAGGTTCATGAAAAGTTCTGTAAACTCTGGATTAGATTGTGTCAGGCGTGCTGTTTTAAGATTCAAATCAGAAGAGGTTCTTCTATATTCTCTTGTGATCTGTGATTTGTTCTGTTTTACCTGGTCCTAGGAGAACCCACTTTATATAATGGTTTGAAATTTACAGCAGATTAAACAGATCAACATAATGATAGTCATTCATTTAAAAAAATTCTTGAACCACAGAAATGTCCAAATACCTGTATATCCTTGCACCTCACACCAATTTTTCTCATGCTGCAACAATGTTCATGCTGAATTGGGGGCAGGAGTAATTTTGAATTGAAATGCTGCCATGACCATGCAGTTCCCATTCATTTATAAAGAAGTTATTTTGGAACTTTAAAAATTAACACTTTGAAAAAATAGGAAAGCAAGCTGGAACAAATGTTCTTCTCTAATTCTAGTCAAATTTATTCCCCAAAACATTTTCACAATTGTTGCTTATTTTTAAATTCTACACTAATTTCCATGCAAAAAGCTGTCTTTCCCTTATGAAAAACTATTTTGGCAACTCCTAATATATACAGTAGAACAGTCATACCACTTCTCTTATCCCTGATATTTACTGCTTCTTAATTCTGTCTGAATAGTGTTCTTGCACATTAAGTCAGTGTCTTGGGAAATGGACCTAGAGGTTTCACCTACTGTAATCATCTGAACCTGCTTCAGCTACAGAATCATCATTTAAATACTATAGTAGGGGCAAAGGTCACTGCAGCCTCAAGAGGGGCAAGAACTGATTCTGCCCACATTGGGCTTCCTCCTGCATTTTATTGCTTCTTACTACTGTTTGAATATTGTTCTTTCTTTTAAGAACATAAAAACATAAGAATTGTCATGCTGAGTCAGACCAAGGTCCATCAATCCCAGCATTCTCTCTCTGGCAGTGGCCTATCCAGGTCACAAGTACCTGGCAGATCCCATAAAGTTGATCTAATTCCTGTTACTCACTCCCAGGGATAGCAATAACTTTCTTTAGTCTACTTGGCTAATAATGTGTTATGGACTTTTCCTTCACAAATTTATCTAAACCTCTTTTAAACCCCACTGTGCTAGTCACTTTTGATCATGTCTGCTGGCAACAGATTCCACAGCTTAATAGTGCGTTGAGTGAAAAAGTCCTTTCTGCTATTAGTTTTCAATCTGCGGGTTGTTAGTTTCATGGAGTGCCCCCTTGTTTTAGAATTATTTGATAGGGTAAATAACAATTCTGTATTTACCATTCCACTCTACTTCTGATTTTATAAACTTCTATTATGTCCCCTCTCGACCATCTCTTTTCCAAGCTGAAAAGCCCTAGCCTGCATAGCCTATCATAGGAATAATGTTCCATCTCCTTTCTCCTTTATCATATTTGTCACCCTCCTCTGCACCTTTTCTAGTTCTGCTGTGTCTTTGTTGAGATGGGGCAACCAGAACTGCACACAATACTCAAGGTGCGTTCACACCATGGCTTGATACAGAGGCAATATGATATTTTCTGTTTTATCCTCCATTCCTTTTCGGATCATTTATAACATTCCATTCACTTTTTTGACTGCCATTATGCACTGAGCCAATTTCAAAACATTGTCCACAAGGACTCCAAGGTCCTTTTCTTGTGTAATGACTCCCAATATAGAATCAAGCATCATGTGCCTATAATTGGGATTATTTTTCCATACGTGTATCACTATGAACTTTTCCACATGAAGTTTTATCTGCCATTTGGTTGTCCAGTCTCCTAGTCCAAGGTCTGATGTTTCCTGTTACCAAAATGGCTGTTTTTAAGGGCAAAGGCCAAATTAAGTAATTTAAAAGAAAAATTTCACTTCAGACCACAACTTCCCTTTTTGTTATTTTATTGTGAAAGATATCAAAAGAGAAACAGTGGCAATCTCTAAAGCTGTTCTGAATCTCCAAGCACTTACAATCAGTTATGTAAATCATACATTTCATTGAATACATATCAAAACCAATCAGCATGTTGCAAATTCCTTATGTATTTCCTTACATCATATTCTAATGTTCAGTTGCTATGCCCCTAACCAATCATGGGTTAAGTCTACCATTCTCAACCCAATCATCTATTTATTTCCCAATTTACATCATAATGCTATAGCACAGCCCACTACCAACCACCTTAGACCATGTATCAGTTATCAACCATCTTAGGCCTCAAGGTCATGTATCCCTTAAGCTCTATTTTGTACCAGAAGGTATCATGTGATGTTTTTCTTCATCTCAACTTAAAAGCATTGTTTTTTTATCCCTCAAAATCAGACAGGATTCCCCTTTTATACCCACGGAGGGCCAATCTATGGACGTCTCAATTGGAGATCCACAGCCCTATGGACGTCTCAATTGGAGATCCAGGGCTCGATCTTCTTTTTCCTTCCCATATTCACACTGGTTCCAAAATCTTCACACTGGCTTCAAAATCTTCATAGGGACGCGCACTCAAGAGCTATAGACAATTGTCACCAGTTTCATCAAATATATAGCTCATGGCTTTTTTCATTAGCATCAGCATTTTATAGCATTTCATCTTATTGAACTGAACTTAGGACCTCATTCCTTCTATTACATGCAAAACTTAATAATTGTCACAGAACTACACTAAGGGCTAGATTTAAAAAAAAAAAAAAAATACGTGCACGCAAACTTTCCTACCCCCTACCCCAGGGGTGGGCAAGTCCGGTCCTCGAGGGCTGCAAACCAGTCGGGTTTTCAGGATACCCCTAATGAATATGCATGAAATAGATTTGCATACAACTGAGGCAGTGTGTATGCAGGTCTTTCTCATGCATATTCATTAAGGATATCCTGAAAACCCGACTGGTTTGCAGCCCTCGAGGACCGGAATTGCCCACCCCTGCCCTACCCTAACCTCCCTTCCCTTTCCTCTCCTCCCCACCCTCTAAAACCCTTTTCTTATTTTTTTTACCTTTTGTTTTGCAAGTTACTTCAGGGCCCTACCTGCAGGCAAGTGAGGCTCCAGGACAGCAAGGAGCTCCGCCCCCTGGCCCGCCCCTTTTTGAGGTCCCGGCACTTACACGTGTCCTGGGATTTACGCGCATGGCCGGGCCTGTTTGAAAATTGGCCCGGTGTGCGTACGACCCTGCCACGTGCATAAACCCTGGGATTTAGGCGCACCGGGATTTTAAAATCTGGCCGTAATTGTGACCCTTTCCATGAAAACCATAGTAACTACAACCCTTTTTATGAAAAATTATTTCCTGATGCTGATCTTATGTTTTTCTATTTATTTATTTATTTGTTTGTTTGTTTGTTTGTTTGTTTATGTGACATGGTTTAAGTTCCGCGCACATCCAAATTTATTCTAGGCGGATTCCAAAAAATCACAAACATAAATATAGGATAAAACAAGCAGCACATACAGTACAAATTAAGTAAAATCACATTCTTGGAGCTTCATATCAATGGCCCCTAGTTCTACAACTACCTTTCCATTTAAAAGGTTTACTTCTTGTGCAGTATTCCTTCCAAGTATTTACATCTCTATCATATTTCCCCATCTCTCTTCTCCTGTAGGGTTTACATATTTAGGTCCTCACACCATATTGGTAACCTTTCTCTACACTAACTCTGTCCTTTCTATGATATGGCCTACAGTAGGTAACACAGTAAGTTGAAATTTAAAAGAGATATGGGCTCATAAAATAGCAGATGCGTGTGCAATTAGTGCTTATTTGCACTACTGCTATTTTACATACCTTGCAGATGCACACGTAAGTACTGGTGCATGAATAATTTTGCTCGTGCAAAAAGGGGCAGATTTGGGGTGGGGCAAGGGCATTCTGGGGCAAGGCCAACATTTATGCGTATATATCCCAATTTTATAGCCTGCAAATGCAGCATGCATAGAGCTGTTACCTATGTATACTTCTGCTCTTTATCAGGTGTAAGCCAGAATAAAACTCTTTATAGTCAAAAACTGACTGGGTGAGGGGTCTGGGCAAACTGGGAGGAGTCCAGGCTGAAGAATTAGAGGCGTATGGATGACCTAGAGATAGGTTGGGCAAATTGGTGGGCTAATTGGTAAAACTGGGAATTTCCTTCACGCGCATGTAATAAAATGTGCTTACTTGCCCGTGTAATAGCAGAAAGTCCTAAGCAAAATCCGTGAATAACGTTTCCACGTGTAACTGCTTAAAATTAGGAGCATACATACAAACTCTAGGTGTATTTTATATAATATGCACGCCACTTGCTCGGACAATACAAAATTCTAGCACATGTGTGCTCACGTCCACAAACATGCGTATGTGGGTATGTGCAGGCTTGTTTTAAAGTTATCATCCGTATATTTAGGTGAAGCTTTATTAATGACGTGTACAGTGGTATTATGACCTCCTTATTTCTTCTAGTTATTTTTTTCCCCTGTGCACCTTAGCATCCCTTTTTCTCTGGCCATTATTGCCCCAAGATCTTTCTATATGATTGTATAACTTATGTGGACAGCCAGTGTGAATGTGTGAAATGAAATTAAAAACCCTAGCTCGGGGGTCTTGCAGACCCGAATGAAAGCACCCTCCACCCTCTACCAATAGCCCTAGTGAACTGAACATCCCTATCCTTCCCAAATGCCTCTAAAGGGTTGTTGTTTTTTTTGTTAACTCTGTTTATTGGGTTTTGGTTTTTCAATTGTAACCATAAACATACAACAGCATGATATAAGGTAACAGACATTACAGAATGAAAAAGGGAGAACATTACATCGAAGATCTGCAATGCACAACATCAGGTATCACATTTCTTTCAGCCCCTAGGGGCCAACAGCGAAAAAAAAAAAATACGGGAAAACGTGGTCTGATGCCAGCCTACCCCTCCCTCTGCCTGTTCTCCACTTACACAACTTATGTGTTCAAATAGACCCTTCCGGCTTTCCTCCTACTCACCCCTAACCCCCAAACACAAACCCAACACCAACCATCCTTCTTCCTGGTCCCTTTAATTGTGTCATTCATCAGCCCTGATTGCAATATGCGGGGATCTCAATCTGGACCCAGTGCCTTCTGAATTGCTATGGGAACAATGCTGGAAGCTTTGAATATAGCCAGTTAAGGCAAAAGGTATCTGATCCCACAAGGCTGGATAACTTTAGGCCTACTCTCTGGCACATCTTAAATTAGCCAACTCAACCTTACCCCAGATAATGACTTATCTGGCTAACTTTTAGTCAGATGAGTAAAAGGGGATATTAAAATCTTGCCATTTAAAAAAAACCACAAAAACTTGCCATTTAGATGGATAACTTGTGAGTTATCCAACTAAACAACTTTGAATATTAACCTCCCTCTTTTTACATTTATTATTGAATACCTGTGTTCAAAAACAACCACTTTCTTTACTCTTCTTTTTTTCTCCAACAGACCTCATTTAGAGGAAGAATCTCCTGCAAATACATATTAAGAGAGTAATATTTTTAAGATATTTCAGTGGACAAAAGGAATTTTAACTGCATAAATTGATTTTCTGAAAAATGCCCACCATTTAAGTGATAAAATTAGGGACATACGTTTACCCACATTGTAGTAGAGTTGTTCCTGGGGACAAGTAAGGTCAGGGGACAAAACTATGCACATGTAGGTGAATTTTATAAGCCTGGCACATGCCAACACCTGGAGATACGTGAGTATGTCTGGCCGGTGCGCACCGAGCAGATTTTAATGGGCGCCCATGTGCATGCACATATCTCAGTATGCACAAAAGTAAGAAAGCCCAAAAAGGGGTGGGCTTGTGGTCTGGGCACCACAAGGGCCTGACATGGGCCTTCCAGGACTTTAACAGGAAATGTGCGCATATGTATTTAAGCGCACAAGCACGCACTGGGGGGTTCCCGGCCACTTAACTTTATTACTGCTGTGGATGGTGTATAAGTAATATAACAAAACAAATTAGGCTAGTCAGTGGGGTTTTAAGGGGGAAAGTTAGTGGGGCTAACAGGGGGAAAGGGAGGCTAATAACCTAGGGGAGTTTGGAAGTCCTATTCCTTAACTGGGCGAACTGGGAACTAACTGGGAAAACTAGTAATGGTGTCGGCGCATATCCCTCATAAAATTCCCCCAATTACAGGGTAGAGGTGTCATTTGTTTGCATGCACATACGTGCCTATGTTATAAAATGGCCACATCCTTTGCCATATGCATGTACATTTGCGCCCACGTGCCAGTATCAAAGTTACCATCACAGAGGATAACTTATGAACAACTCCACATGGCCCCATATACACATGTGTATGGGCATGCAGAGATCTATTATTGTATTTTATAACCTGCTCATATGTGGTTCGTGCAGATTCTAAAATATGCCTATGCCCAACCCCCATCCTATGTGGATATGTTTCATTATGCACAAATATCAGCAATGCATGGAAAGTGCATTGCTACCTATTTTATAAACACTATGGGGTAGTTTTTTAAAGGTGCGCGCGCGCGTCTATGTGCACACACTTCCCAGCGCAAACACACATGGACGTGCCGATTTTATAACATGCGTGCGCCAGTGCACAAATGTTATAAAATCTGGGGGGGCCACCGTATTTTATAATCTGCACGTGCATTTGCAGGTGGCGCATGCAAGGAGGGGAGACTTCTGCAATTTTCATGCGGCGACGCATCCTGGCCTTCCCAGTTCCCTCCCAGTTAGCTCCAGTTAAGGGGCGGACTGGGAAGGAACTTCTTTACCCTCCTACCTAACCTTCCTTCCCCTTCCCCTTCCCCTCTCCTCCCCACCCCCTAAACCCTTTCTCCTACCTTTTTTTTTATTATTTTGTTGCTTACTGCTCCAATGGAGCAGAAGCAACTTGTGCAAGCCGGCAGTCCCTTCTCCGGCACAGCAGTAAATGGCCGCTGTACCGGCTGCCTCCAACCCCGCCCCTCCCCGCCCCCCAGATCATCCCTCCCCATCCCCGGACCGCCCCTTTCCTTCAGCCCGGCACTTCTGCGCCTCTGAAAATGCACACGGAGCGCGCAAGGCCCAGCCACATGTATAGTCCCCATTTTTTATGTGAGTGGTCAATTAAAAATGTACCCATATGCGCATATATCTTATGCATGAAAAATTATAACTTGTTTGTATAAAACCCAGATTTATATGCAAAAATCAGAATAATTTAAATTATGCACTCATAGTTGAAATCTCCAGTTTGCTGATGTTGTGCTCGGGGGTGGACCCTTGTCCTGAGGCAGTGGAGAACTGCCTCCTGGTAGGGACCAGGAAGCAACTCCCCCCAGGGGGCGGACCACTGGAGGAGACAGAGGCTGTGAAGAGCTTCACCACTGGAAGCCCAAGGTCCCCCAGGGAGGAGCCTGTAGGGACCCGGGCCTTGGACTTGGACTTAGGTGGGCCTCGCTGGGTCTCCTGGGAGATAGAAAGTCCGGCGTGCCCACAGGTAGAAGCGAAGTGCAGTCAGGTTCGAGACTGGGGGTCAGATGTAACAAGGAGGACCAGAAGAGTGTAGGCAATGACAAGGCTAGGAACAGAGCCAGAATCTAGAGACGTGGTCAAGCAGGCAGAGGTCAAAGTCCGGGAGACGGTCCGAGGAGTAGTCAGCAAAGCAGAGGTCAGATACCGGAGGTCAAATGAGGTCACAGGAAGGCCGAGGTCAGAAGCAGGCAGCAGGCAGGCAGGTCGAGGAACAGACTGGGTCAGAAGGCAGGCAGCAGAATGAGCAGGTCAAGGAGCGGACTGGAGTCCAGAAGACAGCAAGCAGACGAGCAGGTCGAGGGACGAACTGGAGTCAGAAGGCAGGCAGCAGGCAGGCAGGCAGGTCAAGGGACAAGCCTAGGTCATACCAGTGAATCAGTCTGGAGGTAACTACCTGGGGAGAAGAACAGACGATCAGGAACAGAAGGACACTGGAATACTAGGAAGCAGGTAAAAGGCAGGAACAGAATTGGAACAGAAGGATCCTGGAACGAGACTTGGAACAAGACTGGAGGCAAGAAACAAACACAGTGACATCTAGCATACAAGCCGACCCAAATGCCAAGGCAAGGAAGTGTAGGCAATGACTTCTTTATAACAGGGGATCAATGAAGGCGCGC